>NC_064643.1:97162151-97464651 GCF_023864345.2 Schistocerca serialis cubense
GGTTCAGGGCGGCAGCGTGGTGCTGGCGAGCTTCTGCTTCCGCCAGCGGAGACGGAACTGCCTGCTGCTCGCACTCTTGTGCGCTCTCGCCCTCGGAACTAGGCTGCTTTCTGCAGACCGGGCAAGTTCGGCTGCCTTCGGCCGGTGCGCCTGCAGAGCTGGAGCGATGGACCCGCATAGCGGTGTGACGTTGCGGGTTAGTGGCGTTGTAGGAGACCGGGGAAATACCCCAAAAGGGGCAAAGAACACGTCTCTGAAACTTGAAGGTGGATTCTCCCAAATTACTAACAACGGGGCGCAATGGCATGCCTTCCTTGTGAATTTTGGACAAACTACAATAATTTCGGCAGAACGTCAGCATCAGACGTTGTCGTTGTTGTTGTGGTCTTCAGTCCTGAGACTGGTTTGATGCAGCTGTCCATACTACTCTTATCCTGTGCAAGCTTCTTCATCTTCCAGTACCTACCGCAACCTACATCCTTCTGAATCTGCTTAGTGTATTCATCTCTTGGTCCCCCTCTACGATTTTTACCCTCCACGCTGCCCTCCAATGCTAAATCGGTGATCCCTCGAT
This sequence comes from Schistocerca serialis cubense, assembly GCF_023864345.2. Lineage (NCBI taxonomy): Eukaryota > Metazoa > Arthropoda > Insecta > Orthoptera > Acrididae > Schistocerca > Schistocerca serialis. Next base: position 97,162,726 of record NC_064643.1, read on the forward strand.
GCCTCAAAACATGTCCTACCAACCGATCCCTTCTTCTTGTCAAGCTGTACCACAAACTCCTCTTCTCCCCAATTCTATTCAATACCTCCTCATTAGTTATGTGATCTACCCATCTAATCTTCAGCATTCTCCTGTAGCACCACATTCCGAAAGCTTCTATTCTCTTCTTGTGTAAACTATTTATCGTCCATGTTTCACTTCCACACATGGCTACACTCCATACAAATACTTTCAGATACGACTTCCTGACACTTAAATCTATACTCGATGTTAACAAATTTCTCTTCTTTAGAAACGCTTTCCTTGCCATTGCCAGTCCACATTTTATATCCTCTCTACTTCGACCATCATCAGTTATTTTGCTCCCCAAACAGCAAAACCCATTTACTACTTTAAGCCTCTCATTTCCTAATCCAATTCCCGCAGCATCACCCGATTTAATTCGACTACATTCCATTATCCTCGTTTTGCTTTTGTTGATGTTCGTCTTATATCCTCCTTTCAAGACACTGTCCATTCCGTGCAGCTGCTCTTCCAGGTCCTTTGCTGTCTCTGACAGAATTACAATGTCATCGGCGAACCTCAACGTTTTTTTTCTTCTCCATGGATTTTAATTTCTACTCAGATATTTTCTTTTGCTTCCTTTACTGCTTGCTCAACATACAAATTTAATAACATCGGGGAGAGGCTACATCCCTGTCTCACTCCCTTCCCAACCACTGCTTCCCTTTCATGCCCCTCGACTCTTTGTAATTGCCATCTGGTTTCTGTACAAAATGTAAATAGCCTTTCGCTCCCTGTATTTTACCCCTGCCACCTTCAAAATTTGAAAGAGTATTCCAGTGAACATTGTCAAAAGCTTTCTCTAAGTCTAAAAATGATGGAAAGGTGGGTTTGCCTTTCCTTAATCTATTTTCTAAGATAAGTCGTAGGGTCAGTATTGCGTCACATGTTCCAACATTTCTACAGGATCCAAATTGATCTTCCCCGAGGTCGGCTTCTACCTCAATTTCTTAATATCATCTTTATAAACAATAGAGTATAAAAGTTTTTGGAACATTGTTATAGGAAAAACAGCTGTCTTTATAATACTATAACTTATTTGAATATAGACAGTTGTGATCGCATTTAAGGTGTTGATTTTTGTTTTCAGATGACATGCTTCTATCTTCTAAGAGTTTATGGCTTAAATGGCTCTACGCACTATGGGGCTTGACATCTGAGGTTATCAGTCCCCTAGAACTTAGAACTACTTAAACCTAACTGACCTAAGGACATCACACACATCCATGCCCGAGGCAGGATTCGAGTCTGCGACCGTAGCGGCAGTGCGGTTCCGGACTGAGGCGTCTAATAGTTTATCTTCAGATCTTAGATTCTGGGAAGAGGAATACAATCGAAATAAACACTAAAATAAAATAATGTAGTAAAAAAGCGCAGCTCATGTTGTGTTTTATTCCTCTTCAGAGAATGTAAGATCTGAAGATGATCTCTTAAAAGATCCCAACCGGTCATATGAAGATAAACAACTTAAATGCTATTACGAATGTGTGTAATGATATAAGTTATAATACTGTACAACGTAATCGATAAAAGAAAAAGAAAACTCTCGCTGTGTTTGTTCCAATAACTCCCTGAGAGCGGGAGATACTCGGACAGAAGTTGGTATCGATGCCTCTTAGGCTGTGTGCGCTTCCTGTCTGCGCCGAGGAAGCAAGGAAAGAAAAAGCAACGGCAGTTGGCAGCGTCCGCTCGGCGCTGTCTCCCGCCGTCTGTTGATTCTAGTCGTGATAGAGCCGTTACGGCTTCCGCGACGTCTGCTGAAAGCTCCCTCCTCCCCTCGCCTTCTTCGCCGGACTCCCGGTCCATTCCGGCTGCGCGATACAGGGCTGCCAACTGTTGGACCGGAAGCGGCCCTCGACCGGTTCACACGCCATTAGCGCCCTGACAAACGGTGCACAACTTGCGGATCCGATCGGCCTCCCTCTGCAGCACCGTTGCTTAGCGCTCCAGGCACGCGTGCGACCCCCCCCCCCCCTCCACCCCCCCACCCCACACACACACACACACATTGTCTGTGTCTGACAGAGCCAGGGGCTGTCTGGCGCCGACGCCCGAAAGCACCTTAGAAAATCGCGAAACGGACCAAAGTGTCGTCATTAACAACGGCCTAAGAGTTACTACATCTCAAGGAGGAACTGGGTTTTATGACTGGCTAACGTTCGTAACATAGTAGTTCAACCGGATGTAGCCTCGAAACTGGCGGCAATAGGGAGCGATATTGAATTACGCCGTATTTCATCGTTTTCGTATTACAAGTTGCGACTTGTGATAGTATACCATTACATGACAACGGCGCATTGAAGATTTGACACAAACACGCCACTTTTGGTACCATTTGTTACAAGAGCTCATAGTGTAATGAATAGAAGCACTGATTTACAGAGTCGATGGAAGTAGGTTCGCACTTTACTGCATGCTATTCTTGATCTTCATGTTTGCGACAAATTCTAGGAATTCCTTATTTCGCAATATTCGATCTTATTTACACTGCTATATCAAGATAAGTCGTTGTTTAACCTTCTTATCACACAACTCAAAAAATTCTTGACCGATTTACTTAAGATTTTTCAACTTTCCTCTAATGAACATTCTGACAGACATGGACCGTCTTTTTTAATCAGATTTAAATAAATACTTTATACATAATCCAGAAACGTTCATACCACAAATCTCTAAATAGTCCTTGATCAATTACCTTCCAATTTTTAGACGATACTCTAATAGACAAAAATGGTTCAAATGGCTCTGACCGCTAAGGACTCAACATCTTAGGTCATCAGTCCCCTAGAACTGAGAACTACTTAAACCCAACTAACCTAAGGACATAACACACATCCATGCCCGCGGCAGGATTCGAACCTGCGACCGTAGCGGCCGCGTTGTTCCAGACTGTAGCGCCTAGAACCGCATGGCCACATCGGCTGGCTCTAATAGACACTTTAACGGACTTAGGGTGCTTGTTTTTTTAACATGTATGTACAAGTTGTCTCAAAATTCGATTGTGATAAAGAAAATGCTGTATTGTTCTCTCCTGTGGAAATACACTGTTTTGTTCCATTGTCGCAGTTAGTTTTAACTACGATAGCAGGGCATTTAAACCATTAAACCGGAATTTGGTTGCTATAATTACACGTCTGATGCTTGAAACTGATATTTTGTTCATAATAATCTCCATTGCTGTTTACACATTTCTTCCACCAGTCCGGCAGGCTATGAATGCCAACACAAAAAAAAAAACTGTTCTTGTTTTGATTCGAACAAGTCAGCGAGACATTTTCGTACATTTTCATAGGAATTGAAGCATTGTACAGCCAGAGCGTGTCCTCGTGATGCAAATAGATGATAATCGGACGGAACCAAGTCTGGAGAATAAGCCGCATGTCCTAGTATTTCCCAACTGAACACCTCGATCGTTTGCCTGACCCGTTTTTCTGTGTGTGATGTGTCGTTATCATGGAGCAATGTGACTTTGTTGCCTTTTTCCATATTACGATCGTTTTTCACGTGTTGCTCAATTTAAATCGATCATTTGCCGTTGGTAGCGATCAGTTTTAACGGTTTCATCAGGTTTTAGCAGCTCATAATAGATGACAACCTTCTGATTGCACCATACATAGAGCATTGTCTTCTTTCCAAAGAGGTTTGGTCTTGCAGTGGATGTCGATAGTTTTCCTGGATTCCCCCATGATTTACGACCCTTAGAATTCTCAAAATATATCAATTTTTCATCACCTGTCACTATTCGATGGAGAAACGACTTTCTTTTGTATCTGGCGAGCAGCATTTCACAAGTGGCCTTTCAATCTGCTTGCTGTCTTTCATTCAGTTCATGCGGAACCCATTTTTCCACTTCTTGCACCCTCCCATAGCTTTGAACCGAAGAGAAACGGCTTTCTACGTCACATTCAATTGTTCTGCGACTTCCTGTTGAGTTTGAGTCTCATCTTCGTCCAATAAGGTTTGCAATTGGTTGTCTTCGAACTTTTTCGGTGGTTTCCCGCACTCGTCGTTTCTCAGATCAAAATCACCTCTTGAATTTTTTGAACCACTCGAAACACTGTTTTCCCAAGAGCATCTTCGCCGAAAGCTTGGACAAGGATTCGATGCGATTCTGCAGCAGTTTTATTCAAATGATAACAGAAAACCAATGCTGTTCCCAAAAAAGGAAGCAGTTTTCGCTGTAGACGCGAACCCACGGACCCTACACTGACGGTTAGCACCATTTATAGGGAAATTCCTGTTTCATATTTCTACACCTGATTTATATATATAATTGTAATCCGAAATTTTTTACACAACAATGTGCTGTTTTCTTTTCTTCTCGCAGTGAGTTCTCACAGGAAACAGGGAAGTTAGAGTTATGACTGATCAACTTATGGTTAGAATACTACTATTGAATCTGAATTTACAACAACAGTTAACAACAGTGAGAGGTGAAGTACAGCTGGACGGAGAGGGGGGAGGGAAAGGAAATGGTCATAGAAAGGGCGAAGGAGTAGATGGACAGAGAAGAGGTGGGGGGGGGGGGGGGGACGAGAAGATAAAGAGAGAGAGAGAGAGAGAGAGAGAGAGAGAGAGCGCGTTCGGAGAAAATGGACAAGGAGATTAGGACGTATATCCAATTCCGATACATATTTAGCAATTGCGAAGCTTTGCTGGGTTCGCTAGTTCACATATAAGAGCGTGTGCTCTCAAAAATGGGTTTTATCGATTTTGTAATTTCAGTCTGATTAGAAAACGAGAGATGAAATTACTACAAAAGAAACACGTAGCAGTGGAATTAGTATTCTGGCTTGTCACAAATATTTGGGTGATTTTTTCCGAATACGTCGCGATTTTCGAGGATGTGGTTAGGCAGAGCTCCTTACAGGCCAAGAAGCGAGGAGGAGCTAGACTTTTTGCGTGCCTTATGACGTCATGAGCGTTAGTCTATCAGTAAATAATTCTCAGGTAGCAGCGAGAGGTGGGCCTCAAACTGTGACGGAAACTGAATTCAACAACGGGCAAGACTCGGCTCCAAAAATGCGAGCGTCTTCCAGAATGTAATAATCCCTTTTTCTACATCTACATTTATACTCTGCAAGCCACCCAACGGTGTGTGGCGGAGGGCACTTTAAGTGCCACTGTCATTCCTCCCTTTTCTGTTCCAGTCGCGTATGGTTCGCGGGAAGAACGACTGCCGGAAAGCCTCCGTGTGTACTCGAATCTCTCTAATTTTACATTCGTGATCTCCTCGGGAGGTATAAGTAGGGGGAAGCAATATATTCGATACCTCATCCAGAAACGCACCATCTCGAAACCTGGACAGCAAGCTACACCGCGATGCAGAGCGCCTATCTTGCAGAGTCTGCCACTTGAGTTTGCTAAACATCTACGTAACGCTATCACGCTTACTAAATAACCCTTTGCTCTTCTTTGGATCTTCTCTATCTCCTCTGTCAACCCGACCTGTTACGGACCCCACACTGATGAGCAATTCTCAAGTATAGGTCGAACGAGTATTTTGTAAGCCACCTCCTTTGTTGATGGACTACATTTTCTAAGGACTCTCGCAATGAATCTCAATTTGGCACCCGCCTCACCAACAATTAATTTTATATAATCATTCCACTTCAAATCGTTCCTCACAAATACTCCCAGATATTTTACAGAAGTAACTGCTAGCAGTGTTTGTTTCGCTATCATATAATCATACAATAAAGGCCTTCTTTCTATGTATTTGCAATACATTACATTTGTCTATGTTAAGGGTCAGTTGCCACTCCCTGCACGAAGTGCCTATCCGCTGCAGATCTTCCTGCATTTCGCTGCAATTTTCCAATGCTACAACTTCTCTGTATACTACAGCATCATCCGCGAAAAGCCACATGGAACTCCCGACACTATATACTAGGTCATTTATATATATATTGTGACAAGCAATTGTCCCACAGCACTCCCCTGTGGCACGCCAGAGGTTACTTTAACGTCTGTAGACGTCTCTCCATTGAGAACATGCTGTGTTCTGTTTGCTAAAAATTCTTCAATTCAGCCACACAGCTGGTCTGATATTCCGTAGGCTCTTACTTTGTTTATCAGGCGACAGTGCGGAACTGTATCGTACGCCTTCCGGAAGTCAAGGAAAATGGCATCTACCTGGGAGCCTGTATCTAATATTTTCTGCGTCTCATGAACAAATAAAGCGAGTTGGGTCTCACACGATCGCTGTTTCCGTAATCCATGTAGATTCCTACAGAGTAGGTTCTGGGTTTCGAGAAATGACATGATACGCGAGCAAAAAACATGTTCTAAAATTCTACAACAGATCGATGTCAGAGATATAGGTCTATAGTTTTGCGCATCTGCTCGACGACCCTTCTTGAAGACTTCCACCGAATCGACAAAAATGTTGCGGATGCGATACCGTAGGTATGAATTTCCTGAAGTTTCCGTAGTGAGCGCACAAATTTCTGTGTCCTCCGACAGATAGCGCAGTAGCGGCACTGTTACAAAACGCCGTACGTAAGTGATGTCCGTTACAAGCAACGTCTCGTAATTGAGTTTCTCACCGGAGAGACAGAAATTGTGGAGAACATTCATAAAGGTCTGTGTGAAGTCTATGGAGCATCTGTAATCGACAGTAGTAAAATTGATCACTGGGTACAGAGCGTGACGTCACCAGTAGGCAATTCGGCGCAGCTCCACGATTTGTAACGAGCGGGGAGACCGTCCACAGCTGTGACACCTGACAAGTTGGAGCGTGCAGATGTTCACATACTCGAGGATCGACTCATTACTGCTTGGAAGCGGTCGTTACTGCTGTCAGTGAGCAAAGGAAGTGCGGACACAATTATTTATCACAAGCTACGTCATTGTCGCGAATAAAAACAGTGAGCCGAATATACAATCATGCTCATAAATTAGGGATAATTGCAGAATGTGGTGCCACACAACGTGGCACTACACAAAACTGGCGCTAATAGCGTAGGCACATAAGGAACACACTCGACACAGATCTGGAAGTCCATGGTATTGGTGATAAGTTGAGAAAACCGTCCCGAAACACATTAGCTACAAAACGCCACTGTTTCCTGCGCATATACCCCGACATCAATATGGGATACGATCAACATGCACACGTATGCAGGCCGCACAATGGATTGGCATATGCTGGATCAGGTGGTCGAGCAGCTGCTGGGGTATAGCCTCCCATTCTTGCATCAGTGCCTGTTGGAGCTCTGGAAATGTCGTAGGGGTTTGAAGACGTGCAGGTCGACCGAGAACATCCCAGACGTGCTCGATGGGGCTTAGGTCTGGAAAACAGGCAGGCCATTCGCCGGATATCTTCTGTTTAAAGGTAATCCGCCACGATGGCAGCTCGGTGAAACCGTGCGTTATCATCCATCAGGAGGAAGGTGGGACCCACTGCACTCCTGAAAAGGCGGACATACTGGTGCAAAATTACGTCCCGATACACCTGACCTGTTACAGTTCCTCTGTCAAAGACATGCAGGGGTGTACGTGCACCAATCATAATTCCACCCCACACCATCAAACCACGTCCTCCATACAGTTCTCTTTGAACGACGTTAAGCGGTTGGTATCTGATTCCTGGTTCACGCCAGATGAAAAACCGTCAAGAATCACTGTTCAGACTATACCTGGACTCGTCCTTGCACATAACCTGGGGACCACTGTTCCAATGACCATGTACTGTATTCTTGACACCAGGCTTTAACGGCTCTCCTGTGACCAGGGGCCATTGGAATGTACCTTGAAGGTCTCCAGGCGAATAAACAATGTCTGTTCAGTCGTCTGTAGACTGTGTGTCTGGAGACAACTGTTCCAGTGGCTGCGGTAAGATTCTGAGCAAGGCTACCTGCAGTATTCCATGGCCATCTGCGGGCACTGATGGTTAGATATCTGTCTTTCTGTGATACTGTACACTGTGGACGTCCCGTACTGTAGCGCTTGTACACGTTTCCTGTCTGCTGGAATCGTTGCCATATTCTTGAGATCACACTTTGTGGCACACGGAGGGCCCGTGCTGCGTCCTGCTGTGTTTGGCCAGCCTCCAGTCGCCCTAGTATTCTACCCCTCATAACGTCATCAATATGTGTTCTTTGAGCCATTTTAAACACACAGTCACTATTAGTACGTCTGAAAAGTCTGCACACCTACTCGCTGCACCGTACTCTGACATGCACCAACACACCTCTGCGTAGGTGGCCCGCTGCCAGCGCCACCGTGCGACGACCGCAGGTCAAATGCACCGCATGGTCATACTCTGAGGTGATTTAAACCCGCAAACCGCCCGACAGAGCGTTGTTTCACCATGTATAAGCATTATCCTTAATTTATGAGCATGAGTGTAGAATAAATTTCATTTACTTTACGTCTATGGTCACAAATGTTTTGTCAACAGATTAGTGATTTCGGTCTCTAATGACCATCTTTAAATCTGCACCAAAATATGTGAAAACATAAATACACTAGCAGATTGTCTACAGTTTAAAACAATAACAGACCATAATGAAAAGTACTACTGACATACATATACATTTGTGTGCTGTAAGTATGATGAGGCGTACCTGTTTTATAAAAACAATGTACGGCAGTTTGTTTTGAACAGTAGTGCTGCTGACAAGATGACTTTCATATGCTGTTATTTATACATATTTGACGATGCTGGTGCTGATTTTGCGTTTAACATTTGACGATGCCACTATGGCTGCAGTACATTAGGGCATTAGAATACTTTAAGCGCACAAATGTATATGTATGTCAGCAGTACTTTTCATTATGACCTATTTTATTGTTTTAAGCTGTAGACAGTCTGCTAGTGTATTTATGTTTTCCCATATTTTTCTGCAGATCTGAAGATGGTCATTATAGACCGAAACCGGTAATCTGTTGAGAAAAAGTTTGTGACCATAGACGTAAAGTAATGGAAATTTACTATTATTTACTATCTTGGATACTCTTAAGTGCATGCAAGATAGTTTTCGTGTTGTCTTACGGTGGAACACAAACCTCACAGAAAAAAAAAAATTGTTGTGCGTTACTGCAACGTTTGAAGCTGAAGAAGAGACCTTCTTGTCACGGAAGGTGACAAGTGGCGAAAATTGTGTTCATTTTTAGTCCGAATCAAAAACATTATCGATGCAAGGGTCTCATCCTCAATCTCCACAGAACAAAAAACTCAAAGCAACTGCTACCGCCAGTAAGATCGTGATGGCTGTGTTCTGTGATTCTCATCCATGTGGTACCAAGAGGGAGTACCATTAATTCGGAGGCACACCTGGACGCATTAACCGTAATCAGGAGATGTTTCCAGCGACTTTGGCGCCATAACAACCCAGGGGATGTTTCGATTCAACACGACAATGCTCGTTTGACGCCTTCTGAACTCAACGCGGAACTGGTTTGGACTGTGTTACACCCTCCTCCATTTTTTTTGGGACATTAAATCACAGAATACTTGGGAGACCTTTTGAGGATGACTAGGAGGTGATTTGCACAGCAGTTGAAAAGAGGCTCTGTGACTGGAACAAGGACTAGTACTGGCAGTGCGTACATGCCTTTGTGTCTCGCTGGAGATAACCCACAGAACTGAAAAGAGATTATATGGAAAAATAGGGTATGTAGATGAAATATAATTTTTCACGTATGTAATTTTCATGTTTGTAATAAATAAAATCAGATGAAACGTGGCACATTTCTTTCTAGGTGACGCTCGTAGTGCTTAGGGACTTCCTTTGAAACGTCTACATCTACACTGAACCGTGAATTTTCTTTCGAAACATTTTAAGAATTTACTTTGTTTACTAGCGATTCATCAAAAACATTAATACATTTAATCACACTATGTGAGCGTAGAAGTAGTTGCCAGTGGATAACTGATGAAAACAAATCAAATTACTTTCAACAAAAGGAAATTTTATTCCTAAAAGCCTTTTTTTTTTAACAGAATCAGAAATCACCCTCTAAATATCAAGTTACAATTTATTCAGAGGCAGAAAACAGATTTTTGACAGTATGAGCTTTCGGGCTGAGAACCTTGCCGCTCCCTTGTGACACGGCCGTAGTCACGACCACTCACAACAACCTCTGAAAGACTACACTGGTGCAAATCTGCATCACACCAGATTACTTTAAACTAAAAATTTCAACAACTCACACAAACACATAAACTATGCACCCCGTAGGAGGGATGGAAATGGTACAAAACACTAACATTAAAAATTAACTTTCCACCGAAAGTGCAACTTGATTAAAAAAAAAAAAATCGTACGGTGGAAGGAGGGCAACTTTATATGCTAAAATGACCATTTAAATAAAACCCCATGAAATGCAGTCTTACATAAAATATACAAGGTTGGCCAAACATGCTCTACATTACACATATACCGCCTCTCAAGGTGATAGGCAAGATAAAAGCATATTTCAGGGATTCGGCCGTTACACTTCAAGCAATAAATTCATTAATACCGAATCCGACAAACATGGCAGAGGCAGCTATTAACGTATGGCAGAGTGACAGGGAAGTTAGCGAACAACCCGAACCGCAGGTTGGTCTAACCCGCCCCTACTCCACAAGGGAGAACGGACCACCCAATTCATAAACAACCACCTTCTCGCGGGTGGGCAAACGGAGAATGGTGGGACGACCCCAAAACAAAGCGGTTCGTGACCTCACCAAGAAAACAAGTAGAATTTAGCAAGTAAATGAAACAACATATCTTAAATCCCTTAACTTCTAATAAACTGCGATTTCTGGCGAAGACCTGGTGCAGCACCCCCAACGCTCTCCCGAACCGTCCGCTGCCAGCCGCTTCAACGGACGCAGGAAGGCGCGCCGATCTCCCGTCTCACGACGTCGCAGCTCGCACCGGCCAGACTGATGTCGTGGGTTGACTCCTGTTGCTCCAGTGCCGGCCGCGAAACCACTATCCCTCGTTATACGGCGCGGCCAACTGGACTCAAGTGGCGACCTCACATGCGCCGACACTCAGGGCGGACGAGTCATCTTGTGTCTCAGTGCGCGACCGACCAACCGCCAATGACCATTGCCCGAGCATCTCGAGCAGACTGGAGGCCTACCGCACACACTCAGATGCAGGAACTCAGCCCCGACCGGGCGACCACTATCTGAGTTCTGTTACTGGCGGAGTGGCAAGACTCTCATTTTGGAGGCTTTAAAGTTTGATCCAAACGACAGACATACTAGCACTCCGAACGACAGACAGACAGACAGACACTAACCGCCGCACAAATGCGAACAAGAGGCAGACCAGAAACTGGTGACGAGTGACTGACCCAGAATCACTCCGACTGATCAACTGCCTACCTCATAGCGCTCCTTAAATGCACGTGAACAGGCAACCTTTCCCCAATACCACGAGAGGAAGACACCAAAGCTGCGATTGAAACAGCGGCGCCACCACCAGAAACGGAGGGCGACTGCTTCACGCTACGCGATGCGGCGCGCTCTTCAAAACAGCAATTTTTTCTACGGCTCGTACATCTAGGTGATTATTCTGCAATTCACATTTCAGTGTCGGTTAGACCGTCAGCGAGAGCGCACCACTAGTTTCTGCTACTAATAAGGCGAGTGCACCGTTCGCTTGTTACACATTTTTACGAGCTTCAAACAGGTAACAATTTATTTTCAGTTATCTGGGTAGTTACTATTTTATTTTTGTAATTTCTTGCGTGTTTGAGTGCCTACTAGACACAACCTTTTATTTTAATAACAGTGTAGTGTACAGTATCGCCGTTGCTATCGACCCTCGTATCGTACAGGCTTTTGTTTGTTTGGTTAGAACAGCTCAGTGTCGGTTAGACCGTCAGTGAGAGAGCACTTCGATTTCCTGCTGCTAATAAGGCGAGTACACCGTTCGCTTGTTACACATTTTTACGAGCTTCAAACAGGTACAACTTATTTTCAGTTATCTGGGTAGTTACTATTTTATTTTTGTAATTTCTTGCGTGTTTGAGTGCCTACTAGACACAACCTTTTATTTTAATAACAGTGTAGTGTACAGTATCGCCGTTGCTATCGACCCTCGTATCGTACAGGCTTTTGTTTGTTTGGTTAGAACAGCTCAGTGTCGGTTAGACCGTCAGTGAGAGAGCACTTCGATTTCCCGCTGCTAATAAGGCGAGTACACCGTTCGCTTGTTACACATTTTTGCGAGCTTCAAACAGGTACAACTTATTTTCAGTTATCTGGGTAGTTACTATTTTATTTTTGTAATTTCTTGCGTGTTTGAGTGCCTACTAGACACAACCTTTTATTTTAATAACAGTGTAGTGTACAGTATCGCCGTTGCTATCGACCCTCGTATCGTACAGGCTTTTGTTTGTTTGGTTAGAACAGCTCAGTGTCGGTTAGACCGTCAGTGAGAGAGCACTTCGATTTCCTGCTGCTAATAAGGCGAGTACACCGTTCGCTTGTTACACATTTTTGCGAGCTTCAAACAGGTACAACTTATTTTCAGTTATCTGGGTAGTTACTATTTTATTTTTGTAATTTCTTGCGTGTTTGAGTGCCTACTAGACACAACCTTTTATTTTAATAACAGTGTAGTGTACAGTATCGCCGTTGCTATCGACCCTCGTATCGTACAGGCTTTTGTTTGTTTGGTTAGAACAGCTCAGTGTCGGTTAGACCGTCAGTGAGAGAGCACTTCGATTTCCTGCTGCTAATAAGGCGAGTACACCGTTCGTTTGTTGCACATTTTTACGAGCGTCAAACAGGAGCGGCTGCAGTAATAGATAGGAACTGTCTGTTGTGGACAGATGTGAGCTGAATTGGTGACCCTTCGCTCACAGCTCCAGGCTGCTTTGGCTTCCGTTGCACAGCTTGAGGCTGCTGCCAAGGGGCGCCAGTGTGGGGGATTGGACGCGGGGATGCGAGGGACGTCGAGCACGTCCGACATGGGCTCTGATCGGTCCACTGCTGTGACCACCCCAGGTACTGCATGCACTGAGGTTGATCCCTCACTCGCGGTCGAGTGGGAGGTCATTCCAAAGTCTGGTAGGCAGTGGAAAACTTTGTGAGGGGCTGATCGTAGGGCCTCCCCGGTTCGTTTGACGAACAGGTTTCGGGCATTATCTGTGGCTGACGATGTCTCTGAGCTGGATGCAGTCGTCCACCCTGTTCCAGAGGAAGCTTCTCGGCCCACAAGATCTGGGCATTCACAGAGGGTGGGTTCGCTGGTAGTTGGGAGTTCCAACGTTAGGCGCATAATGGGGCCCCTTAGGAAGATGGGTTCCAAGGAGGGGAAGGAAGCCAGTGTGCACTCCGTGTGCATTCTGGGGGGAGTCATTCCGGATGTGGAAAGGGTGCTTCTGGATGCCATGAAGAGTACAGGGCGCAGGCAGCTGCAGGTGGTGGTTCATGTCGGTACCAGTGACGTATGTCGCTTTGGATCGGAATAGATTGTCTGGTTTCGGGCGGCTAGCGGAAATGGGTGAAGACTGCCAGTCTTGCTTCCGAGATTAAGGTGGAGCTCGCTATCTGCAGCGTCGTCGATAGAACCGACTGTGGTCCTTTGGTGCAGAGCCGAGTGGAGGATCTGAATCAGAGGCTCAGGCGGTTCTGTGACCGTGTAGGCTGCAGATTCCTTGACTTGCGCCATCGTGTGGTGGGTTTCCGGATTTCGCTTAATAGGTCAGGAGCCCACTACACAGAGGAGGCGGCTACGCGGGTAGCGGGGGCTGTGTGGAAGGGACTGGGCGGTTTTTTAGGTTAGAGGGTCTTAGGGAAGCACAGAAGGGACGTCCCTCTACAAGTGAGCAGGTAAAACGCAGTAAGGTAGTTGTAGAAAAGATTGTTATTGTAGTTGTAAATTGTCGTAGCTGTGTTGGGAAAGAACCAGAGCTCCAAGCCCTAATAGGAAGCACTGAAGCGCAAATAGTTGTAGGTACAGAGAGCTGGTTAAAATTGGAAATAAGTTCGGCAAAAATTTTTTCAAACGATCTAACAGTGTTCAGAAAGGATAGATCAAATACAATTGGTGGTGAAAGTATTTATTGCTGTCAGAGGTAGTTTGCCTTGTAGCGAAATTGAAGTAGATAGTTCGTGTGAAATAGTATGGGTAGAGGCTATAACTGACAATCGGACTAAACTATTAATTGGATCGTTTTACCGACCCCCCCCCCCCCCCCGACTCAGAAGATATAGTTGCTGAACAATTCAAAGAAAACTTGAGTCTTATTTGAAATAAGTACCCCGCTCATACAATTATAGTCAGTGGTGACTTCAATCTGCCCTCGATATCCTGGAAAAGTTATACGTTTAAAGCCGGCGACAGGCATAAAACGTCATCCGAAATTGTACTGAATGCTTTCTCAGAAAATTATTTTGAACAATTAGTTCATGAGCACACTCTAAATTGTTGCGAAATCATATTTGACCTTTTAGAAACAAATAATCCTGGACAAATAGTGAGTATTGTGACGAATACAGGGATTGGCGACCACAAGGCAGTTGTTGCTAGGCCGAATACCGTATTACTTGCAACCATCAAAAAGAAACGCAAAGTATATCCATTTAAAAAAGCTGATAAAAATGCTCTTAACGGCTTTTTAGGAGACAGTCTTCACTCCTTCCGATCTGAGCATGTAAGTGTAGGTAGGTTGTGGAATGTTTGCAAAGAGATAGTATCGACAGCAATTGAGAGATATATACCACATAAATTAATAAGTGATGGTACTGATCCCCGATGGTACACAAAACGGATCAGATCGTTGTTGCAGAAGCAACGGAAAAAGCATGCCAAATTTTAAAGAACGCAAAATCCCCAAGATTGGCAAAGTTTTACACGAGCTCGAAATATTGCGCGTACTTCAATGAGAGATGCTTTTAATAATTTCCACAACGAAATTGTCTCGAAATCTGGCAGAAAACCCAAAGAAATTATGGCCATACATGAAGCACACCAGTGGCAAGATATAATCAATACCTTCACTGCGCGATAACAACGGTGAAGTCACTGATGACAGTGCCACTAAAGCAGAGTTATAATTCACGGTTTTCTGAAACTCCTTCACCATAGAGGACGAAGTAAATTTTCCTGAATTCCAATCAAGAACAACTGCCAAGATAAGAAACATAGAAGTAGATATCCTCTGTGTAACGAAGCAGCTCTAATCACTTAATAAAGGCGAGGCCCCGGTTCAGATTGTATTCCAGTCAGATTCTTCTCAGAGTATGCCGATAAAATAGCTCCATATTTAGCGACTATATACAACCACTCTCTCACAAAAAGATCAATACCTAAAGACTGGAAAATTGCTCAAGTCACACCAATAGCCAAAAAAGGAAGTAAGAGTAATCCACTGAATTACAGACCTATATCACTAACGTCGATTTGCAGTAGGGTTTTGGAACATATACTGTATTCGAACATTATGAAGTACCTCGAAGAAAATGAATTATTGACACATAGTCAGCAAGGTTTCATAAAATATCGTTCTTGTGAAACACAACAAGCTCTTTATACTCATTAAGTAATAAGTGCTATCGACAGGGGATGTCAAATTGATTCCATAGTTTTAGATTCCCAGAAGGCTTTCGACACGGTTCCTCACAAACGCCTTCTAACCAAACTGCGTGCCTACGGAGTAACGCCTCAGTTGTGCTACTGGATTCGTGATTTCCTGTCAGGAAGGTCAGAGTTCGTAGTAATAGACGGAAAGCCATCGAGTAAAACAGAAGTAATATCCGGCGTTCCCCAAGGAAGTGTTATAGGGCCTATACTGTTCCTGATCTACACTCCTGGAAATGGAAAAAAGAACACATTGACACCGGTGTGTCAGACCCACCATACTTGCTCCGGACACTGCGAGAGGGCTGTACAAGCAATGATCACACGCACAGCACAGCGGACACACCAGGAACCGCGGTGTTGGCCGTCGAATGGCGCTAGCTGCGCAGCATTTGTGCACCGCCGCCGTCAGTGTCAGCCAGTTTTCCGTGGCATACGGAGCTCCATCGCAGTCTTTAACACTGGTAGCATGCCGCGACAGCGTGGACGTGAACCGTATGTGCAGTTGACGGACTTTGAGCGAGGGCGTATAGTGGGCATGCGGGAGGCCGGGTGGACGTACCGCCGAATTGCTCAACACGTGGGGCGTGAGGTCTCCACAGTACGTCGATGTTGTCGCCAGTGGTCGGCGGAAGGTGCACGTGCCCGTCGACCTGGGACCGGACCGCAGCGACGCACGGATGCACGCCAAGACCGTAGGATCCTACGCAGTGCCGTAGGGGACCGCACCGCCACTTCCCAGCAAATTAGGGACACTGTTGCTCCTGGGGTATCGGCGAGGACCATTCGCAACCGTTCTCCATGAAGCTGGGCTACGGTCCCGCACACCGTTAGGCCGTCTTCCGCTCACGCCCCAACATCGTGCAGCCCGCCTCCAGTGGTGTCGCGACAGGCGTGAATGGAGGGACGAATGGAGACGTGTCGTCTTCAGCGATGAGTCGCTTCTGCCTTGGTGCCAATGATGGTCGTATGCGTGTTTGGCGCCGTGCAGGTGAGCGCCACAATCAGGACTACATACGACCGAGGCACACAGGGCCAACACCCGGCATCATGGTGTGGGGAGCGATCTCCTACACTGGCCGTAACCACTGGTGATCGTCGAGGGGACACTGAATAGTGCACGGTACATCCAAACCGTCATCGAACCCATCGTTCTACCATTCCTAGACCGGCAAGGGAACTTGCTGTTCCAACAGGACAATGCACGTCCGCATGTATCCCGTGCCACCCAACGTGCTCTAGAAGGTGTAAGTCAACTACCCTGGCCAGCAAGATCTCCGGATCTGTCCCCCATTGAGCATGTTTGGGACTGGATGAAGCGTCGTCTCACGCGGTCTGCACGTCCAGCACGAACGCTGGTCCAACTGCGGCGCCAGGTGGAAATGGCATGGCAAGCCGTTCCACAGGACTACATCCAGCATCTCTACGATCGTCTGCATGGGAGAATAGCAGCCTGCATTGCTGCGAAAGGTGGATATACACTGTACTAGTGCCGACATTGTGCATGCTCTGTTGCCTGTGTCTATGTGGCTGTGGTTCTGTCAGTGTGATCATGTGATGTATCTGACCCCAGGAATGTGTCAATAAAGTTTCCCCTTCCTGGGACAATGAATTCACGGTGTTCTTATTTCAATTTCCAGGAGTGTATATTAACGACATAGGAGACAATCTGAGTAGCCGTCTTAGATTGTTTGCAGATCATGCTGTCATTTGCCATCTTGTAAAGTCATCAGATGATCAAAACGACTCGCAAAATGGTTTAGATAAGATACCTGTATAGTGCGATAAGTGGCAATTGACCATGAATAAGGAAAAGTGTGAAGTTATTCACATGAGTACTAAAAGACATCAGCTAAATTTCGATTACGCGATAAGTCACACAGATCTGAAGGCTGTAAATTCAACTAAGTACCTAGGGATTACAATTACAAATAACCTAAATTGGAGCGATCACATAGACAACATTGTGGGTAGAGCAAACCAAAGACTGCGATTCATTGGCAGAACACTAAGAAGGTGCAACAGGTCTACTAAAGAGGCTGCTTACACCACGCTTGTCCTCCCTATTCTGGAGTATTGCTGTGCGGTGTGGGATCAGCTTCATGGGACTGATGGATGACATCGAAAAAGTACAAAGGTGGTCAGCTCGTTTTGATTTATCGCGAAATAGGGGAGATAGTGCCACAGACATGGTACGTGGAGCGGCAATCATTAAAACAAAGGCGTTTTTCGTTGCGACGAGATCTTCTCATGAAATTTCAATCACCAGTTTTCTCCTCCGATTGCGAAAAAATTCTGTTGGCACCCACCTACATAGGGAGAAATGATCACCACGATAAAATAAGAGAAATCAGGGCTCGCACATAAAAATTTAAGTGCTCGTTTTTCACACGTGGCGTTCGAGAGTAGAATGGTAGAGAGACAGCTTGAAGGTGGTTCACTGAACCCTATGAAAGGCATTTTATTGTGAATAGCAGAGTAATCACGTAGAAGTGCCTTACAACAGGGTTATTCGAATCGCCTTGAGGCTATTTTTCCGCCGTTCCACACAATATTCCTAGCGGTACTGTGTGATATCTGTATTGGGAAATATATTGGGACCGACGATGACCGTAAACCGTACGTGTGTGAGCCATGCTGACACAACGCTCCTGGATAAACCTACCGGCTGAGAAGATCGCACTGACATAACATTGTCATACACACGTCAAAAGTGTAGGAAAAACGTCTGCCTGAAAATACATTTACTCACCACAAGAACGGAGCCATATCTCTAGTAGAGCGACACGCTTACCTGCAAGAAAAAGAAATAACATGTTGTGACTTCCAGTAATGGTTTTATGTATGATGGAATAAGTGAAAAAATATGGTTGCGAAACTACAATCAATACAAGCTCCATCATGCGTTACTCAAGAAATTATCCAGAAAGAAAGGGTTACTATTTAATAAAGCGTATGGATTTTAAAAAATCAACATTTACGTCTACACCTTTTCTCTACAAGCCACCTTGTGAGGTATGGCGGAGGAATACTACTCGTACAGTTTCACTATCATTTCGCCCCCTCCCTGTTCCATTTGCACTGAGCGAGTTGAAGTGTAACGTGGTGGTAAGACAGGCGCTGGTTTCTCATACAGGGGACGGTGGTTCAGATCTCCGCCCGGCCATCTAGACTCAGGTTTTCTGCGATTTCCCTAAATTGCTTAAGCCAGCGCTGGGACGGTTCCTTTGGAAAGGTTACGGCAGATCGCCTTCCGCGTCTTTCTCCAATACGAGCTTATGCCCTACCGACCTCTTCGTCACCGGGAGCTTAAACGCTAATCTTCCTTTCCTCTCGTTGCTTATCGAGAAACTTTCCTTCCCTGGTTTTGTGGGACACAGGCTGTCTTTTACATACAGGTCCAGTAGCCAGACTTTTTTTAAGTTTCAGTCGGAGTACTACAGGAACCTTGTTAAGGAGGAAAAAGAAAGATTAAGGTCTAATCGCAGATCAGACTCACGGATTGGGGAAGGAATTTGAAGCAAATCGGCCGTATGATTTTTAAATGAAATCCGGTATTTCCGCTAAGGGTGTGAAAGAAGCGATGAAAAATTTACATATGGGCGTTACCACTTCGCCTCCTCGATTAATAGTGTCGCATTAATGGGACAGGATAAGTAAGAGGGCTATTCGGAAAGTAAGGTCTGATCGGTCGCCACAGTGAAAATCAAAAATGTTTTATTTGCAACAGTTTTGTGCACTTTCCAGCTACTTATCTACATACGATATTGCAGTGCCGGTGTTGTTCTGATGGCGATGCACTGCGGTGACCACGTCTGATGTGTACGGGAATACACTTAGTGGATGTGCGAGCACAGATCGTAGACGTATGGTTGAAGACATATGGCTGGCCGCGAGTCGTGCACGGATAGCCAAATGGCTAGCCGGCACGGTAACTCTGCGTGTTCGGTCAGAGGGCTAGCTGCCCTCTGTAATAAAAAAAGGAACTGAAACGGGTGTCTTGCGACGTCCGCCCCGAGCAGATGCAACGATCGAAAACGAACCAAATGAGTTAAAAAAATGGTAAGGCGACCGCTCGCGACTAGCGGGCAATCAGAGTTCGAGTCCCGGTTCGGCACAAATTTTTACTGTTGTCATTCCATTCTACAGCTGTTGGTAGTCATTATTCGCAATTTATCTTAGTTCTCTACATAGTCACAAATCCGACTTCTGTCGTAGCATTGAACCAAAATTTTCCAATATCCTCGTCATAGAAGGCAGCCTCCTGTGCCTTCTGACAATTTGCTACACTGGACTGCAGCTCGAGCCAAAATGTTGGCTTCATAGCCAGCTGTTCATATGAACAGAGATGACAATCAGGGAGAGCCAAGTCAGAGCTGTATGGTGGATGATCACTTTCCATCGAAAACGCTGCAGGAGCGTCTTCATTTCCCCTGCAGTGTGCAGCCGAGAACTGTCATGAAGAATGAAATGCATGACTGGTACGTTATGCGAGGTTGCATGAAATCAGGCGAGACCTCCCTACGGGCACTCGTGCTTGGCGGGAGACGCTGTTGTTCTAGCCATCTTTACGAGCTCACGGTGTGGTCAGAACTGAAAATAGCGACTTGATGCGATCGACAGACATACTAGATACACTGCCCAACACATGTGGGCAAAATTCATCGGATTTTCACTGCGGTTTCCATTTCGCGACCTGTCAAACCTTACTTTCCGAGTAGCCCTCGTAGATACTTAAACTAAGTGGATTAAAGTGATGCTATCGATGATGCTAAAAGCAATTCCTGAAGTACAGGGCCTTGCAAGTTTAGCTATGTTCGCCATATAATTTCCTTATAAAGCAGAGTGCACACAGTCTGATTTTACTCGGTGTTCACTTTAGATACCGCAATCCACTCTCAGGTCCAGCGCGGTCTCCAGAGAGCTAGATGGAGCGCGTGATTTTTTTTAGACCACTCGTGGTTTGTATGGTGAACACACAAGCGTATAGGACACGTCTCTTCTTTTATCGAAACGCTGATAGTAGTACTAGTAGACGCCCGTAATGGGGGAAGATGGACGTATGCTAAAAATGACTACTGAAACGAAGGCAGATTAGTCACTTTACGTTGATGAAAGAACTGGATGACAACAATTTTCGCAGTTATCTGGGGAACCTTCTAGAATAGTTTTATGAGTGCTACGTTTAGCGATTCCACTGACTCAGAAGAACTATATCATGAGAGAACCAAGTCTAGGGAGATACAGGTTTTTTGACTACTGGAAAGGACTACGTATATCTAAAAAACAGGACTGCAGATACTTTCAGAAATAATCCCTGAAAGTTGTAAATATTATTTCTGCTAATAATCATCAGTTTTACTCGGTGTTCATTTTATACACCTCTACCCACTGTTTCGTATGCAATCGTCATATTGTATGGTCGGCTTATATAAGCATTAAATAAATAAATAAATCTGTACAAATAATGAAACTGTAAAACCGTTGTGTCCGTCTGTTTGTCTGTTTGGACACGATAATTTTCAAAATTACTAGCCGAATTTTCGTGGGGGTTTCTTAGGCAGCTTGAGCTTAGCGTGGGGTAACATGTAGGATTTTATTTCATCAAAATCGGATCATGAAAGAAATTGATATCGTAATTTAAAATTTTATCCATAGCAATATTATAAGTGCCAAAGTAAGTCTGCCTGTTAAGTTTTCACAACTGAACCGATTTCGGTGATATTTGGTATGGAGACAGCTTGTAGCCTCAGGAAGAACATAGGCTACTTTGGAAAGTTAAAAAAATAGTGAAATAAGGTATGGAAAAGCTTTTTTACATTATTAAACATGATCCATGATAAAAATAATTAATTTGGTTGCATAAAGTACCCCTTGTATAACGTGAGCTACTTCAGTAGCACATTCATGGATTTGCTTTCCTGCCCACACCCCTCTGGATGCTTTGCTCGCCAGCGACGCTAAGCGTGCCGCTGCATTGTGCGTTGGGACGGTTTGGGTTTGATAGGCGAGATGGTGGAACACACATCACGAGCTACACTTGCCCGAACAGGCAGGTAAGTGAGAGTAGGTGACGATATTGCACACACAGTAGCTTGTTCACCCACCACCACTCATCATATCAAAACTATTGATAGAGCGCGCAGAGAATAATGTGGACGGTGGATGCGCAGTCGCCAGGACAAGAGAGCCGTGGTGATCCGAAGGTTACGGAAAGGCGCTGTAGGGAAAATGCTGAGCGCTGGGGAGGAAGTGTCGCTCTAAACCGAAGCCTGTGCTCATATTTTTTGTACATATGAAGTGGAGCCCCTCCACGCCCACACTCGTATGTTGATTGTTCAAAAGGATCTACAGTCACCTCTGCATTGGTTAGTATCTAAAAAGAACTCCGCTGAAAATGCAAAAAAGCAGCAATTTCTTTTCGCCTGGCTTGTTAATTATTTGTAACTGTCAGAGGAGCATTATGAGTAGCGAATTTTGAGTAAAACCTACATTTCTCCCGTCGCCATGCTAAAATATGCTTCTTTTGTGAAAACACAGTGGAGTTTATACAATGTCACCTCCCTAACATGTTTTGCAGATACGTTTGAGTGAGAATTCTGAAGCATTGGTTTATTGAATTTATTAAATGAGAAATTGAGGAAAAGTAAGGACAACAGGTTATGAAAAAGGACATCCTTGGTACACATATAAACGTGTAATGTCTTTACTTATGTTCCTAAACCCACCGCATTTCTTATTTCATTGGCTATCGATGGCCCTTCAAAATTAGTCTGTTTTTGGTGGAATAACACGGCGCACAATGAAGTTTTGCATAATAACCATGCGCACAAATACTCTCCTCTTTGGATGCTACCATTTGCCAAAATGTCATTTCGATATCGCAAACCGTTTATGATATATTATAAATGTTGTGGATATTTCATTCTGGTTTCATGGCTGGCACACGCGATTGCAAAAGAGTGTGCTACATCTGATCAGTTTTCTCGGTATGGGTGCCAGGTAGAGATCTACAGCCAAGTCCAAAGAAAACTTCAATATGTTAGCTAAATTTCATATGCAGGAACATATTATGCAATGTGCACCAAATGCAGAATCATAGTGACTCTCGCATAGTGTCTTTCTTAAATACAGCTGTCACAATAACTATGACCATTGAGATGATGGGCACACCATCATGAAGCTGACATATAAAGCTATAAGCAACGCAAAAATGAAATGTTTTTACCGAATAGTTTCTGTAAAACCGGTTGAGAAAGATTGCAGGGCCTGCGCCTCTATTGTGTCATCGCAGCGCGTCGCTGACTAGTCGAGAATTGGTCACTGCCCATTCGGCACCATATACTGCTTGGACTCTACGTGAATGCAGCAGTGAGTAAGAGCTTGTAAATAAATAAATTTGCATTACGTTTTTGCTGCAGCAGTATCAGTTTGTCTTCATTTTTACTGTTGATTTGTCGAGTGCATGTTGCCTATGAAACGTGTTCCAGAGGCCACAGATATTTGATTTTCAATATTTCATGTAATAATGAATTTAAAAATTTAAACTGCTGTAATAATCTACTCACTAAGGGATACAATCTTACATTAAAGGTGTGACACAGTTAAGTCAGGTGCCGTGTATATGTCTCGAATCAAGAGTAAATGGCAGCGTTGGAACCACGCAGACGATGTTCGTCAAGTACTTTTGCGAATGAAAGCATTTGGCGACTTCGAATAAACTTTACACACAAATTCTAGCATTTCAGGAACTTTGTCTTGATGTTGCTGTTAACACCCTCCCCCTCCACAAACACACAAAATAATGAAAGTAAAAATGTTTATCGTTTACTACATTTTCGCTGCTCACGCAGTTAATCTTCATCATCAGGAGTGCTATTTTAATTCTTAGTTCTTTACTACTAACTGTTTTCGCAACGCAGTTTGTAGATAATATCCACCTATATCACTGAATGTTCTTGCAAAATTGTATCACTGTTCAGGAGATGGAGATATGATGTCATAAAGAGTGAGATGCGTGGAACACTAGCTTTCTCTTAAAGCGATGCATGTATTACCCAGATTATACTCATCCAGTGTTTCAGATTGAGAGCACTTAGCGACAACCTATACTGTTAAATATGCTGTTTTATACATGGGTGCTCGATTCCTTAAAGGAATGGAGCTGGAGAGAGGGTTACTGTTTGCAGTACTCACTGTGTGGTTGGTCCGACAAACAAGGGTGATCTTTATAGAGTTACGACAGTACCTCAACCATGTCACCCCCTGCGCGACGTCTACATTAGTAAGGTCAGAGTGCGACTGACGAACTGTCCGCCCGACAGCGCTGCAACCGGTCGATCGGGTAGATCGGTCGTGCGGTCGCATGGCGCCGCCACAAAAGACCCGACAGGGATTCTCACAAGGGAACCTCCCCATCGCACCCCCTTCAGATTTAGTTATAAGTTGGCACAGTGGATAGACCTTAAACTGCACACAGATCAATTGAGAAAACAGGAAGAAGTTGTATGGAACAGTGAAAAAATAAGCAAAATATACAAACTGAGTAGTCCATGGGCCACATACGCAACATCATGGAGCATGTAAGCCAAGGAGCGCCGTGGTCCCGTGGCAGCGTGAGCAGCTGCTGAACGAGAGGTCCTTGGTTCAAGTCCCTTCTCGAGTGAATGTTTTACTTTCTTTACTTTTGCATAGTTATTATCTGTCTGTTCGTTTATTGACGTCTCTGTTCACTGTAATAAGTTTAGTGTCTGTGTTTTGCGACCGCACCGCAGAACCGTGCGATTAGTAGACGAAAGGACGTGCCTCTCCAATGGGAACAGAAAACATTTGATCGCAAGGTCGTAGGTCAACCGATTCCTCCACAGGAAAACACATCTGATATATTCTATACGAAACTGCTGACGGCATGTGCGTCACATGACAGGAATATGTTGTCGACCCACCTAACTTGTACATTTGGCGAATGGGTAAAAAGATTCTTCCCCCATGCCCGATTTACGTTTTCTTGTGGATGTGATAATCACTCCCAAAAAAGTGATGAAAACATAAGAGTTGTCACATAAACTGAAAAAAATTAAACTTTTCACTCGATGGAAGATTTGAACCAAGGACCTTTCGTTCCGCAGTTGCTAACATTACCACGAGACCACGGCGCTCCTGCGGTCAGTGTCCCTGATGTTGCCTATCTTCCGATGAACTACTCAGTTTGTATATTTTGCTTATTTTTTCACAGTTCCACGCAACTTCTTCCTGTTTTCTCACTTGATCTGTTTTCAGTTTTTCAAGGCCTATCCACTGTGCCAACTTATAACTAAATCTGTGGGGGGTGCGATGGGGAGGTTCCCTTGTCAGCCGACACTTGACACGACCAGACACCTGCTGAGCCGACCAAACCCGCTCAACCGCCTGCCCGAATCTAATTATCTACAGCGCCTTTAACAGTGGACCGATTACGTCACATACAAAACCGCTTCTTGCCTGGAGCAGGTGGTCTGAGGTAGAGCCTATATAGGGAGAGAGTGGGCAATCGGCCCATGGCCGCCATGTTTTTACCAGATTGCGCGCAGGACGTGCAATTAGGTAGCAACGCAAGCAGAAATCTAGCCGCTTCACGAGTAAGTTAAGGCATGTGTTTGACGCATGAGACCAAATCAGAGCTTCTACCTTAATACTCGGTTCATGATTAAAACAAATACCGTTCGTCTGTGTATGTAGGCCTAATAAATTTGTGAGTAAATGGAAGTATCGTGAAGCATGTGTATGTCTTCCGAATTTCAACAGCTGTATTTTATGATGCTATATAAACATTGACAACTGATTAATAAGAAAAAGAAGTTTCATTTAATGTATCTCAAGAGTACATTATGCTATTTCAGATGATTTTATGTGCGGATATTCATCGCTGAAATTGGTAAACTCTTGTCTCTTTTTTGGCCGAGCGGTTCTGGCGCTACAGTCTGGAACCGCGCGACCGCTACGGTCGCAGGTTCGAATCTTGCCTCGGGCATGGATGTGTGTGTTGTCCTTAGGTTAGTTAGGTTTAAGTAGTTCTAAGTTCTAGGGGACTGATGGCCTCAGCAGTTGAGTCCCATAGTGCTCAGAGCCATCTTGTCTCTTTCCGTGCCAACGTAATGCATCTCAAGTGTGTGTCGTCCTTATAACATTTTCTTATGCTGGCAAAACACGTCATTCTGTACACACTTTTAGGAACTCTGTCCCACGGAAAATCGGAAAAATATCAATTTTTAGGTAGTCTACCGAAACAGCAGAAAGTAATTCAAAATAGGTACTTAAATATCCACACGATAATTATAATTTACAGGAATGTGTACAGGTAAGACTACAGAACCAAGTGCGAGTCGCCAATCGGAAGTACGAAGACTTAGGGTTCCGTATACATGTTAAAACACATCGTGTCACTCAAGAACCATTAAAAGTCTGGAAAATAGCGTTTAATGAAATCCTGGATTGAGCAGGATTCCAACTCACGACCTTAGGATTACAACGAGCATCAGACATCCATCTTCACTTCGGTTTTTCCATCCAACAGTGGAACAACCAGGCATTCCTGTTGACTGTCCTTAATGATTTTGTAATTCACATTATTAGTGACACTCACTAAATCACTTTAAATAAAAATTTTGCCTCTAAAATTGCTGTGAAGTTCTAAAAGTATAGTCATAGATACGACCAACAGAGTGAGTGCAAGGTAATTTATGTAAATAGAATCGACAGAGAACATGCAGAAGTCTTTCAATACCTACCGTATTACAACCAGTACATGATTGTACAACGGAATTGGCGTTCGAAGCGTTGAAGAGAATCACACACAGTATCTATTTATACTCGTACAAAGTCAGCGTCAGTTTGCTAACACGGCGTCCTCGGCTGTCAGCCAATCAGCGACGCTACCACCATTCGCCACTCTCTCCCTCTATATAGGCTCTCTAGTCTGAGGTAGCGGATGCTCCTTCTTCGAACAGACGCGGGGAGGAACGTGTCATCTTCACACATATTAACACATCCCTGAACAGCTAGCCACTCCATCGCCACTATGTATCAAAGGATCCCGTCTGGTACATTTTAGAAACCGTATTGGAATGTTGGTTTTCTTAGTGAAATTCGTTGACAAAATCTTCTCGGGTTATCACCTTAGTTGTTGCGTCAACGATGCGAAGACTCTCGGCTGACAACTCGAGAAGATTTCGTCGATTTTAGATACAACTGAACCAAAAAAGTGAAATTTTTGTTGAGTTAGTTCAACAAGATTTTATATCATTACTGCTAGTACTGCATTTATTCTGACAAACTATGTGCCGGACGGGAGCTCTAACATTGGTGGGGGGGAAGGACTGAATGCTCGCACCACCACTGGGCTATGCAACAGCATCGCGATTCTGCTTAAAACTACGGCAATAGCATCTCCTAAGGAAGGAATACTGTGCAAAGTGGATTATCCACAGCTTTGAGGTAGTTTACGTCTACATTTGCGAGTATAAGAGGCAGTCAAGTGGAAACGAGGCAGATAGTAAAGACGTAATTAAACTGTCTATTACTTCAAAAGTAATACTCATAACTGCTAATACACCTGTACCACGGTGAGACAAAAGGATCAGCACTTTCATGCAAAAACCTATGTGGTTGCCTGCGGACTGTGCCCAGGCGCACACCTCTGTCCGAAGCGCATCGAGGGCCATGAATTTCTTCAGAGCTGCGAAAGCACGGAAATCGCTTGGGCAGAGACTGGTACTATATGAAGGCGTACCCGAAACTACAGCTTCGCCACTTCCAAAAGTCACCCCGATCTTTTTGTTTGACTGTAACGACGCGCTGCTACCCGTTGACATTCTGGAACACAGCGCCACTATTAACGCTCAGCGATACGTGGACATTCTGCAAAAATTGAAGCGCGATATCAAATCAAAACACCCTGGAATGTTGACAGATGGCGTAATTCTGTTGCAGGATAATTCCTGCCCACGCGTTGCCGAAATTGTTTCGACTACGCGGCAGAAATTTCGCTGGGACCGTAAAACATTTTCCACACTGTCCCGATCCCTCCTCATGCGATTTCCATATTTTTGGTGCGCTAACAGATGACATTAGGGCCGTCGATGTGCTTCGGATGAAGAGGTGCACCCCTGGGTACAATCATGGTTCCGTACGCACCTGCAAATATTTTTTCATGAAAGTATTGACTATCTTGTCTCACAGTGGGATTAATGTATTAACAGTTATGGCGATTACTTTCGAAATAATGAATTACTTACTTTGTTTTCATCTGTCTCGTTTTCATTTGATTGCTCCATATGTGTACCGCAAACCACCTTACACTGACGGTGGAATGTGCTACCTTCCCTGTTCCACTTGCGTAGGAAGAACGACTTTCGGTAGGCATCGGTATAAGGTTGAATTTGTCTGACCTTCCCGTCTTGGTGATATTGCCAGACATATGAAAGACACATACAAGACGAAAAGATACGTGGCTCGACTCTGCGTCGGGAGTACGCTCTCGAAATTTCAGCAAACACCTTTTCTTCAGGACAGACAACTCCTCTCTTGTAACGTATGGAGTTTATTGAGCATATCCGTGACACGCTCGCGATTACTAAATGACCCAGTGACGAAATGTCACTCTTTGTTGCATCTTGCCTATCTCTTCTGCCTGGTAAGGGTTCTAGAATGATGAACAACGCTCAAGAATCGGTTAAACAATTGTTTTTTAAGCTACATTACATTTCCTTAAAATCCCTCCGATTAATCTCAGGCCGGGCATCTGTTTCTTATACATTTTGTTTTATGTGGTCATTCCATTTTAGATATCTCTGGACAGTTGCTACTATGTGTTTTGTGATTGTTACTATTTCTGGGGATTTAAACCAACAGTGTAGTCGCTGAGTAATGGACTTCTGCGCCTGCAAGTACGAAGTATATTAGGTACGTTATCATCTGATATTTCGGGCTCCAACTTCGATGCCTGCAGCTCGTGCTCTAGTGATAGCGTTGCTGCCTCTGGGTCACAGTTCGATTCCCGGCCGGGTTGGGGATTTTGCCTGCCCGGGGACTGGGTGTTTGTGTTGTCCTCATCAAATTATCGTCATTATTCGTGACAGTTGCTAGATTGGGCTGAGTTAGAAATTGGACTGTCTAAAAATTGGGACTTTGTACAGAGGCTGATGACAGCGTAGTTGAGCGCCCCGCAAACTAAACATAATCATCATCACCATCCACATCATCCAACTTCGATCCTCTTTAGGTCTTCCTGCAGTTCTCCACAGTACCACGGTCGCGACCTTCCTCTACACAACAGCAGCGTCCGCAGATAATACCACGGAGCTTCCGACGTTACCCAAAGGATCACTTTTCTCTACACTGGCTGACAAGAAAGTGAAGGACCCAGGAAAGATGGCCGGTTACAATGTGACTGAGTACGCGTACACGTCATAGCCGGGTATCTACAGCTAAAATTCTCTGTGACACGGAGGACGGCCATGGGGGTGCATTAGTGTTGTTCCCGTTTGCTGTTATTACCAGGCGTGATTGCATATACAAGTAGCGTGAACAGCGTCAGAAGTTGAGCGATCACTGTGAAGGACACAAAGATGTTCCGTACTCATATGAGATAGCGTTATCAGCAACTGACAGTTTGGAAGGGACCTCATTTGTCCAGTCAGTCGAAGCGCACAGTATCCAGATTCGTGTGGCATTCGGATGTGACAGTGGCTCCATGTTGGACTGCATACGAACGTGACCGCAGGCATAATCGTCAAGGCTCCGCCGACCACGTCTGGTGACCACAAGACAAGTTCGCCGTGTTCTGGACCAAGCACATCGTAGCACAGTCATATCTACGCCTGCCATCTGGGAACGAGTAATGGACTCCGACCAACATTCTGCGTCAACTCACACCATTGGTCGGTGTCTAACAGCAGCTGGACCGGGAAATTACCATCGGATGTGTAGGCTACCATGACCGGGAAAAATGGAGCACTGATGAACGGCATCGCAATGTCTTCAGCGATGAATCGCAGTCCTGTACTACCCAGGATGACCATCGTCGACGAGTATGGTGGCGGCCTCGGGAGAGGCGCCATCCTTCTTATGTTTTGGAGAGGTTCAGTGGTGTTAGTCCTCTAGTCATAACGTGTGGAGCTACTGGGAATCACTTAAGGACTCGGATGGTACTGACTGACAGATCTCTGACAGCACAATGATACGTCACGGGCATCCTACCTCATCATGTGTTACCGCTCATATGACAGTGTGTTCGTGCCATTTTCAACAGGACAATACTCTTCCAACCATGGCACGTGTCTCCGTGAACTGCCTGTGTAATGTTGAAGTATTCCAGTGACAGCAAGATCTCCAGAACTGTCCCTGATAGAACACGTGTAGGACCTGCTCAGATGTTAAATCCATCCCAGTATCCAGGACAACATGAACCATTTAGAACCAATGTAGACCATCGTGCCTTGGGAGAAGCTACAACGGTTCCATGATAGTCTTCCAAACATAATCAGGGCATCCAGCCACACCAGAGAGCGTGCAATATCATATTGATAACTGAGCTCACACCACCAAGTTTCATTTCGTTTCCTCCTCCCTTTCTGGGTACTTCACGTAGTGCATATTTAAAACAACACTAAGTTGGGGAACTGCCTAATTTAGTCCCATTTAGGACGTGTAGTGTTCTGTTTGCTAGGAACTACTGAAACCAGTCATGAATCCGGACTGGTACTCCGTAAGCTGGTATTTTGTCACTAACGGACAATGCGAAACTGTATCGAATGCCTTCCGGAAGTCAAGAAAGTCGGCATCAACCGGCACGTCGTTGTCTGCAACGCTCTGGATCTCAGGGGGCCAACTGCCTTCCGCTGGACCTCTGTTTGCGCCGAATTGATGTTGATATTAACAGAGAAGGTCTTTCACTCGAGAATAATCTTTTATTGTGCTGCGGGATGTGTGCCGCGTTGTAAGTCTTGTGTACTGCAGTAGGTTTGCAGATGTTGACAAGTGTCTCCCACCTGCAAGTTTGCAGGAGATTGAGCTTTCACTCACGCTTGCAACACTACAGGAGATAGTAGTCCTCGTTCTCCTCCCCAATACTTCTTCAAATCATGGCACAGCATTGAGTGTGGGGGGAAAGTGAGGCAGTCCAGCTACCTTCCCCAGCTGGCTCCCTGTCCAAGGAAGCAAATCAGGGAACTCCAGGAAGTGCTAGGTCGTAAACAGAGGCGTTTATTTCCGGAGTGTCAAGTCACAGAGGAAGAGGTTCTCACACTAACATCCTCTTCTCTGGGAACGCATGTCTGGCCATGCGGGAAAGGAATGTTCTGCGCCCGTAATTTCGCAGGTGCCATTGAAATCTGATGTAGGAGTAATTGTATTTGGAGGAGGATCTCGCAAGTAAAAGGGAAAATCTTTTAATGTTTGATTACGTGGTTGTCGAAAAATATTTACATTCAATAAGATGTGGGAACATGCGCCTCTAGCGATGTGAAGTGGAATGACCAAGGATATACCTGACGATAAATTCAAAGAAACTGATTATTCCATACACTTCATATATTTACTGTACGCTACAGCAAGTTCAAAATTGTAATTTAGTATTCGATATAGTCTTAACGACACCTATAAAACTGTTTTCTGCACTTATATACAGCACATTTTTTCAAACATGAATCTAATATAAGTATTAACTGGCCGGCCGATGTGGCCGTGCGGTTAAAGGCGCTTCAGTCTAGAACCGCGTGACCGCTACGGTCGCAGGTTCGAATCCTGCCTCGGGCATGGATGTGTGTGATGTCCTTAGGTTAGTTAGGTTTAATTAGTTCTAAGTTCTAGGCGACTGATGACCTCAGAAGTTAGTGCTCAGAGCCATTTGAACCATTTAAGTATTAACTTTATTATTTTTTAAAAAAGTGAATTACTTATCATATTTTGGTTTTGTTTCGAAATTTACTAATGCGATTTTATTTCCATTCGAAGTCATCGACATAAAAATTGTTCGTTACAAACTTTAAAAAAATAATTTCAAAGCTATGCAAAAAAATTTCTTCGGTGGATGTCTTACGTTTGTTCATTTGAGTTAGTGTTGAGAAGTTGTTGTATGAAGTTGGTGGGGAGTTGTAGTATCTTTATCATGTCGCATTGTAAGTTTCAGACATATTTGAATGCTGAAATTGTGATGTCTCATAATTAAGAGAATTAAATGCTCTATGTGAAAGAGAGTACCTATAGCATTTATTTTAACGTACTCCAAACCTGAATATCTTCCCTCGTACCGAAATATACCACTAGCTGTTAAGTCAACAAAGACGTCGAAATACACCGGATGAAGACAATAAGTGAAATAATGAAAATTACTAAAATAATTTTGATCAAAATCTTTATTTGATGAGTAATTCAACCTCGGCTCGTATTTGTTCTCAGTCGCAGGACGTATCACGCAGGCAGATACAGAGAAATAATTTCGGACGTTTGTAATAAAAATTAATTATTGAATACGAGTATAGAGAGGTCTGAAGATGCCAGATTCATATTTACTGGAAGAATCCCCTTGGTGTGCAGCCCACCAACGAATGGGTTACTTACAAAGCCCTCTTTCGACCAATAGCTATCACTCAACAGTCTGCAACTCTTACCAGGTAGGACTGACAGAGGACATAGAAAATATCCAAAGAAGAGCAACACGTTTCGTCACAGACACACTCATCTATCTCCAGGGACAAACGCTACAAGGCAGGTGCTGTCATTCACGGAGAAGGTTAGTGTCAATATCCAGAAATCATGCTTCCATAGTATACTGAAGAAACGAATTGCTTCCTCCTACATACATCTCGCTAAAAGGCCATGATGGCAAGATTGAATAGATTCAGACATACGGAGGCTAAGAATCGGTGTGGTTCTTAAGTGCACGATTCTCATCTGGAAGGCGAAAGGTGAAAAGCAACAGTGGTACAACAGATACCTTGAACCACACGCCCTACACTGCCTTGCTGAGTACAGATTTAGATGTAGCAGGTGTAGATGCCGAAGATGTAAAGTCTCACCCCTATATGCTGCAGGGACACAACGTGTGATCCATATCTAAGTAGCGATGAGTTTCGCTGATATAGGCTCGGATCACATGCACATACATTTATTCCTCTTTTGATCAGTATGTCCGTGAAGTCTGCAAATTATTATTTATTGGGTCAACCTTACAAATAATAGCCCACAACTTGTAAACGCTACGATATGAATAGCTTGAACTAATAATGGAATTTCTTTTATTAACTACACATTTTCAAAAAATGCTGGCCAAATACGTGTTACGATTACACACGATTGCAAATCTTCAACCAGAAATTTTTTACGTTTCTATTGCACAAAAAAATCCTGTCGGAGGAACATCCGCAACTGAGCATTACACCAGAGGTTAAAAATACCGCTACAGTCTTAAGGTTCTTTCAGTTAACACACGACTGGTTTCGGGCTCTTGTACGCCCATCTTCAGGTGTCGTAACATGATGCTGTGACCCCGCGCGCGGCGGTGGACGTGTGCAAGACGCGGTACTATCATGGACAAAAGTTAATGTACTAGTTGTGAAGGACTTTGCGACAGAACGAATATAAGCCCTAACTACATTAACGAAAACTCAATAGCTAGCATGAAAGTGCATTAAAACTAAGATATATTTTCATGCCATAAATAAAAAAAGACACACACACTTTATTCACTAAGCTACCTGCATTTTGGACCATGTCGTCAATCACGCTCCTTTTCGTCTCCTTCCTCGTAGTTGATGCAATTGTAACTGTCAAAATACGGCACTGGTCAAATTTCCATTCCACTTTATAACTGTAGAACAGATCCCGTGGAGTCGTGAAATGCATAGCCTCTCTGAAGTAGTGCAAAAGGATCTCATTAAGCAGATAATTAAAACAACGGGCGTTCGCTCAGAATATCCGATAATACTCATCTGACAGCCTCTCTATTACTGTGATTTTTTGTAATCCGACAAGAACCCACATCCCAACATGCCACATACATCTAGAGCTCGCTTATCAAACGCGATCACTCCGAGGCTCTTAAGAACTCGAAATATATGTATGTGACTATTGAACATGGCATAGACGGACGTTGGTGAGACATTAGTTATGTGAAGAAAAGACAGAGATGACGAACAAAAGGATTGTGGGTAGATGAAATCAGAAGATATGCAAAAGAAAAATAGTGTGAAATAGTTGATGCTGATGGCAGAGTGAGTTAAAGGCCAACTTTACGTACCGTCTGACGTCTTTTGAGAAGTGCCTACGATCTTTGTAGACACGGTTATTTGTATTAGGAATCTGATACTGTCCTTTTAATAATTTATTCCTGAAGTAAAATTTTCTGTACCTGAAAGTGCTCGTGACGGCACGTTTAAGACTCATCTTTAATAGGCTAGAGTATAATACATTATTTTTGCAGTTGTCCCAGGAGGTCACAACTATGCATACGAATTAGCAGGCTGCATAATTAAATGTAGAGACGGTTGACAAAGGAAGAGAAGTTAATGTGGCAGAAGTTTTCTGGAAACAAATTAAGTCTGACGGAGCGAGTCGGATTACGTGCGACATTTTTTGCCTTGCAGCGGAACAAAGTTTGTTGTTAAAACACACAAACACAACATCCTCCTCAAAGGAGGAGTTTTCTTTGTGTCACCGGTCGTCGCTGACGTCAGAGTCACGTGACAGAGGCTTGTGGCTTGTCGAAAAAGGTTGCAGCGGCGTCGACTGTTCTCGCAGAGGTAGCAAAGATACCCAGCGAGTTCACACAAAAAAAAGAAACAAAAAAATAAACCACCAGGAAGCAACCCCAGCTTCTGCCCTCGGAATCAATTCTGATGCGATTGTCAGAACTATTATTATTATTAATAATATTTTATTATTATTACAACGGAATTAATTAATAAATAATCAATTAATGGCATCAGTTTGCTTTATTTCTGTTATATTCTGTCAAGCTTCTCTATTCGAGGCGTCCTCCTTTTGTACACTGTGATGCTCCATTGTTCAACGGTCAGGTCTTTCAGTTTTACGTCTGCCAGGCGGTTTACATTCAAAAAATTTGTTTAGCCACTGATGATCTGGCATTCTCAACAAATATTCAAATGACTTTAATGATTTCGTTTTAGTCCTTCCTATCAAAAAATGGCTGTGAGCACTATGGGACTTAACATCTGAGGTCATCAGTCCCCTAGAACTTAGAACTACTTAAACCTAACTAACCTAAGGACATTACACACAACCTGCGACAGTAGCGGTTGCGCGGTTCCAAAATGTAGCGCCTAGAACCGCCCGGCCACACGGGCCGGCCCTTCCAATCACTGTTTCATTCGCTCTCATTATAGCTGTTATTTCATCAGTACTTTTTTCTTATTTCGCGACGTTCTGGCACTCTTTCGTAAATAAGCCGTTTCCACAGATATTAGTCTTCTTGTGAGGAAGTCACTTAAAATCATAGTTCTGATCCGCAGAATAGGAGAGATTCAAACATTAGCCTACCCAGCCATTTCTGATTGTTGTTAGAAACGTTCTTCCCCATGAAAAAGAATTCAAACACTCTATTGCTTTTCTGCTTTCTTGTATTCTATATTTTACTCCTGTATTTACCAACCCACTTTCTCCAGAACGTGCCCCTAGTTATTTAAATTTTTCTGCCTATCTCATAATTGCACCGTGATTGATATGCACTTCAAACGTAGTACAATTTTTCACTACCAGATAACCGGTTTTTGTTAGAGTCATCAGTAGTCACCGTTTGCCACATTCCTGATACAAATGTCATATCTTGAACTCAAGATGAATATAATCTTGTGCTGTAATGGCTTGATGGTCAGCTAAATTTAACAATAACATCTGCAAATTATTAACAATGATTCACATCTCTCCACTGTTGTTCTTCCATCTTCGGAGAGCCACGTCTTCATAGACGTTAAACAGTGATATACTGTAACCACGTCTCAGATCATTTATACATCAATAGATTTTGGTAAATTTGATCCTCTTCTAATCTGAACCTTGTTATATCTATACATTTCAATGATAATCTGTAAAAGATGATCATTCATATCTTTATCTTTCATATCTTCCTGAAGTTTTGCCTGTGTCATAAGCTTTTCAAATGTGTGTGAGCTCTTAAGGGACCAAACTGCAGAGGTCATCGGTCCCTAGACTTACACACTACTTAAACTAACCTATGGTAAGAACAACACACACACACACCCATGCCTGAGGGAGGACTCGAACTTCCGCCGGGAGGGGCCGCGCAGTCAGTGACATGGCGCCTCTAAACGCGCGGCCACATAAGCTTTTCATACATCCAGAAAACCGATGTTTCACTCTTTCCCTACTGCTGTTAATTTCCCCGTTAGATGTACAATAAAGAGTTTACCTGTGTAGGATGTGTTCTGTCTAAACGTACTCTGGTTTTTCACAAAATGGTGACCAACATTCTGCCTTATTTTATCATTGCCAAATAAGGGAAATTTAGGGGAACTACCAAAAAGTGCAGTGCATCTACGAAAGTAATCACTGCGGAATCACTTACACCCCCACTTGTAAGGCACTATTTAGAGTCCTCATCAAGTGGGCACCACAGCAGACGTGGAATGAATTCAGTGACTTGTTCCTGGGATCGTAACAATGGGGCAGGGGTAACTGTGCCCGACCCACCCCTCGCTGCTCTTTGGGGCAGGCCCTGGTAGTGTAGGCTACCCAACACATACTGCATATGTTCTGCGCATGCGCTAACTTCTCACCCACCCTTGCCCATTGCATCTTGGCAAGTGGAGTACGGTCGCATGCGCTACGGCCCGGCTATATGTTTGTCCGCACATCTGCCATTCGTATACCCTTCCCCATCAGGGTTTGTGTCTGCCCGGCTGTACCTGAGCAGATACACAAGCTGGAACAGCCAAACAGCCCAGATGAAAATATTACAGAGACGATGAGAGAACTTAAATGAGAATCTTTGTAAGAAGGGGATGTCGTTCTCCAGAAATGATGTTGGGTGAATTTAGAGGAGCGATATTTGAAGAAGACTGTGCAACAGTTCTGTGGTGTTGACGTTAAGACACCACGCTAGAGGTTGCGATAATCGATAGCGGGCCAGCACTTGCAACCTCTCTGGTCTCGCTGGCGCTTGCAGCGCCGCCGTATGGCACGGACAGAGACTTGCAGATCGCACCGGCCCAGTCAGCGACAGGTCGTGAGCGAAGTCAGATTAGAGTAGCCTTCGGCTACCTAGGTTTGAAGCCTCTACGTCGCGCATGCATAACGCACGTAATACCAGAATTGTGCCATCTTGCTCGTTGTATAATCCAGTTAATGTTTGTTAATGAGTCATTTGTATTAAAGATAGTTGTTATTAGTTTCGTTCCTGGCGTCCAGTAACAAGGCAAAGTTAAGTAAAAATTATTTTCTAAAGTATTGGCTCTGAGCACTATGGGACTTAACATCTTAGGTCATCAGTCTCCTAGAACTTAGAACTACTTAAACCTAACTAACATAACGACATCACACACATCCATGCCCGAAGCAGGATTCGAACCTGCGACCGTAGCAGTCCCGCGGTTCCGGACTGCAGCGCCTAGAACCGCACGGCCACCACGGCCGGCTCTAAAGTATTCCAGTACTAGCTGTTACAGAATGTGTTTATGTCTGTGGATATGTATGTTACTTATCTCCTAAACCACTGGAACGAATTCAACCAAACTTGGTACACATATCACTTACTGTCTGGAAAGAGTCCCTGTGGGGGGGGGGGGGGGGGGGGGAGGAACCAGCCACTTATCCCAGAAATGGGGTCGAGGTGAAAAAGTAGCATAGCCCACGACGCGTGAAAACCCATACTTTAGTAATTCAGTATTTGAGAATAGATGCACTTAAAGACGTGCAACAAACTTGACACATAATTTCTTCGTGCAGTAAACCGCCGCATGAAACATGACGTTTTAATTTATTACTTCTTTACTCCTAAATCTATTCGTGACACATTTTCCATACCGTATCCATATATACCTCTGCATGTAACAGAAAAGTTAAATCATTGTACAACACTTAGTTTGCGAGATATGACGTCATAAACACCGAGATGTGTGGAAAACCACAGTGCCATGCAAGACTTTTAAATTTATTACTTCCTTTCTACTAACTCTGTTCTCAACAGTTTTCGCAGACAGTGTCCACATATACCTCTGTATGTACCTAGAAAAATATATCATTTTACATAATATAGTTAATGATATATGACGCCGTAAGCACTTAGAAGCGTGAAAAACTGCCGCATCATACAATACGTTTTAGTTTATTCTTCTTCCCTACTAACTCTATTCACAACACATTTCGTAAACAGTAGCCACATATTGCACTGACTGTAACTACAAAATTATGTCATTGTACAGCTTATAGTTCAGGAGATATGAAAATGAGCTGGGTGAAAATGTAACTGTATGGCGAAATTCGCTAGATATAAACGTGAAATATGTGTACAAAAATGTGTTAAATGTGTTAAATATATGAGGAATATATTTGGCTTGTGCGTATGCGGGCAAAGCCACGGATAAAGAGCTCATTTTAGCCCTGGAACGATTTCAGTCACATTTGGCACACATTTTACTTACAATATGGAAAAAAATGCTGTAGGAGTAAGTAGCACCAGCCTCCTGTTGGGGTGAGCGTGATAACTTGGTGAGGGAAAGGGCGGGAGGAAGAGATGGACAGGCAGCGAGGAGGAAGGCGGAGATAGGCAATGATAGATAGAGGAGGAGTAGGAGGAGATTGACAGAGATAGTTGAAGGGAAATGGAGGGAGAGGAGGTGATGGACAGAGAGAGGGGAGAGGAGGAAATGGACACAGAAAGGAATGGGGCAGAGATGAACAGGGACGGGGAAGGACGAGATGGACAGAGAGAGGCAGGGAGAGAAGATGGATGGAGGGATGGGAGAAGGAGATTGACAAAGAGAGGGGAGAAGAAGAGGGGGAAGAAGCTTACGGGCAGAGAAGCGAGGAAATGGATAGAGACGGGCACAAGGAGATGTGGAGGATGGAGGAGGTAGACAGAAAGAGGAGAGGGGGAGATGGGCAGAGAGAGAAGGAAGGAGGAGAGGGACTAATAGAAGATTGGAATAAATACATACCCAATGATCTCATAAATAGTGGAATACTATCTGAAACAGTACGGAAAGATAATTTCAGAGACGTACATAAATATAAAAATCGACGTGAAAATGTAAACTTCTGATGAAATTTATGAATTTCGTGACTTGAATCAGCGTCTTACTTTTCTACGCAAAATCTACATATTCGTCTACACTCTGCAAATCAGTGTGAAGAATGGGAGAAGATATTTTTTATTTAGAGACCTTCCTGCACAAATGGGGCGCGAGCAGAATGATTGTACGCGTCTGATCGAGACGTTGTTTGCCTGAGTTTATCTGCATTATTTCTACGAGATGGCTACGTAGGTGGCTGCGAATATTTGTAGTTTCTGCGATGAAAGACGCGTCGTGGAATTCACTAGGCAGGTTATTAAGAGGTGTACGGGGTCTTGCTTCGAATGCTGCAAGCCAATGTGAGCGTTTTTTTAACTACTGTTATCTGTTGCATCCACTCACGACTCAAACAGTCTGTGATATCCCCCCCCCCCTCCGTCACTTCTTGCTGTGTCCTTTAAACCCCGGGCCGGGGTCTTACACGGATTACTGAGAGTTCTCTGACTGTAGTAACTAGGTCTGTCTCTTAGAGCAGAAATTTACAAACTGCCAGGAATTTAATAGAGATGCAACTCAGTTCCGATAAGGTTCCTATTTGCAGGGATGTCAGTTAATTAAGAGACTGATGAGAGATGAGAATGGTCAGGGGCAGATCTCTGATTAAAACAGATTGAAGTTTAACAATGGGATATGTTCTCCTAGAATTGATAAGCGTTTAGGCGAGAACTATCTTTACTGACAAGATAAACTACAGACGCACAGAGATTTAATGAATGCAGGAATCAACATACATAATTATCAAAAGGATTATAACGATCCACGGATTTTAAAGCGCCGGAGGAAGCTGAATTAATGTGAGGAGGGAGAGAGAGAGAGAGAGAGAGAGAGAGAGAGAGAGAGAGAACTGAATCCATGAGGTGGCAATCGAGGTGAAAAAACCAGGCGGTTATGATGGCTTCTTTCCACGTGGTGGAAACTGAAGTCTCGCGACAACAACGCAGTGTGGTTTCGGTCGCCAATTCCAAACTGTGGCACGTACATGTGATAAAGATTTCTATCTTCTACGGATGGTAAAGAGCAGGCAAACTGTAATAGCCTGATATTTATCGCCTGATGTAGGAGATGGCATTTGAAGCCTTTGGGTATTAGTGGTTTTTAAGTACCAGTGCCTTCTGCATGAAAGAACCGAACAATCTGTGCTCTTGGAAGACACAGACATCTAGTGACACTCTATACATTCGTTTTTGCAGCATTACGCCTCCTCTTTGAAGAAGAAGAGCAGTTTTAATTTTTGTCTGAATTTAACTGTTGCCATCACCTTGAGCAAATAACCAATTACTCCCAAAATGATCGCATTCGAATTTAGATTCCGATGTACAGTTCCTCAACATGTCAGGAATCTATCTTTTACCGACTCTCTTGTCTCTGATTTTTTAATCATGGGAAAATTTGCATTTAATGGCTGCGAAACGTTGGAATAAAATTGGTAACGAGATGACATGTTCACCAGCGAGTCTAAGGCTAGGTCGTAAATCTGCAAAAATATATATTGATTTTTAATTATCTGTATTTCTTTCCTTGATATAGGCGTCTCGCTACCACGCAAGTGCACATCCCCCCGTATAACGAGGCTTGCTAACTTAACTTTGTGTTCTGCCTTACGGCAGGTCTGGTCATGGGGGAAGCCTCGTCAGGGAGGTCCACCGCATGAGTGTCTAGGGAACTGATTCCAGTGGTGGTTTCCCATTGCCTTCCACTGATGAGGATGAAATGATAATGCGGGCAATACCAGTCCTTGAGCGGAGAAAATCTCCGACCCAGCTGGGAATCGAACCCGGGGCCCTTGGCCTGACACTCCGCCGCGCTGACCACTCAGCTATCGGGGCGGACAGCCTTGCTAAGATTGTGACGTTACAACTGACCCCCAACCCTTCAAATGCGTAGATGGTGCCGTATACTGGTATGACATCCCATCGTGTTGAGTTTAGCGTCTTTAACGTTACACTGGAACAAGTCGCAGAAAAAAGAAATTAATATATGAGTCCAAAAAATTTGTAAATATCACCTGTTCCGAAATACAGATCGACTTTTGGGTTGACTTGTAAACTGTGTTTAAGATCTAAATTAAAAATATGACATGACAATTGCCCAACCACAGTCTTGGCCGCAACATTTTCTTACAACTAGGCACTTTTGTTCTATATGTTCAGTTGAGTGATGTTCGATTCCTACTGCAGAGTGATGCTTGACCCGTGTGAAGGAGATAGGAGACTCGCATATCTTTATCACTGATGGATTTCCAGAACCATATTTGATTATTTGAACATAGCGAAAGAGTTCCCCTGAATGATCGATTTTGATAATTTTCCACTTTTCCTTTCTTTTCTTCGTTCTGTTTGCCCTCGGAAGTCCGGAGGCTTTCCCCAGGTGCCCAGCCTATTTACGCTCTGCTCTTATCGCTAGAAAATTACCTTAATATGCAGCGATTATTTTCTGCACAGCATCTAAGAGCAGACAACGCGAATCGTGACGGTTCGCAACTCGTAAGAATGGAGTAGTCGCTGCAGCGTCCCACGACGTTGCTTGGCGTCAGTCTGAGACTAGGCGATTGGCGGGGAACATGGCTGTATTCATCCCCAGTCAGGAAAAACTTAAGAAAACCTTATGAAGCAGGAAGAGCACCGAGGAATGATACCAGTCAGAAGGTAATTCATCATGAGACTTCTGAATCTTTCGAAAGCGTGCTGCCCAAAACGCGGGCGTTAAATCGATTGCACCTTTCTGCGGACGTAAAACTTAAGTTCTCAGAGGCGTATATGTGTAATAAAAATAGAAGTCTTCGAAATGGCTGTTATATTCGGAGAAATTTGATTTTGCAGTCCAGTATTTCAGACTATAAGTCACGGCTCGTCTGAAGCAGATGGTGTTGAATGTCTGAAGAACATACGGTTCTCCTCTGATATAATTAGCTCTGAGCCATCCTGAGTCTCGTAAACCACAGCGCATTCTGCAGGTGAAGGTTGTCTTTTGTATGGGCTTTTAGATTTGTTCCGTTATCTTCTTTAGTGCCTCTGTAGTCTGCAGTTCATCACCCCCCCACACAATTTTTTACGTGACAGCCTACGAACACAAGAGTCACGTCTCTGTCGATTTGGGCACGTTGCCGTTTACTGCTCCCGAGCGTCTTCTGATTGCAGGTGGTTGCTCCACTGATAACCAGCAGAAACGTGCTTCTTATTGGCTCCGTCCATCCGTTTAGGCGGCTTGAAATACGTGAACAGTTTATAATGAGAAATTCTCTTTTCTTTCCCTTTGTATCTAGACCGTACTTAAAATACGTCATTTTTTCAGATGCACGTTACTACTGTCATGAAAGGACAGAAACACACATTCCGGTCGTATGACATCATTATTTCTTACCGTTGAGTAGGAATATCATTAGAATGAGGACTGAGTTATACAGAAAACAATTTTTGTCGCCAACGTGCATTGCCTTCCAGACCATGTGGTTTTGTGGTACTTACCTATCAAAAGTATGTGTTCCTCCTTTTGCGAATTTTTAACTGCATCAGTGTCAGCAATAGTTTTTCACCGTTTCTTTTACTAATGAATAAACGACTAGAAATCTGAATAAGTGTAATATTAAAAATATGATCTTTGAGCAAACTGTAAACAACAGTGATATACGTAAGTCACATGACATTTTCCGTTTGATGTTACCAACATGCGCAGTACACAATGCTCACTCCATAGACAGTCCCACTGTATCTTTCTTACAACAGATGTCACGATTCCACCTCCTCTGCGAAGAACATTGGAATATGGTAGTAAGAAACCTTTAACTCTAATCACTGGGGCCTCAAAACTTAACTCATTCTGCTGAGCCCGACCTTCAACGAAAATTGCAGCTTCGGTACTGTCTCGCAATCCACTACCAGCGGCGACTCGTGGAAGATAAGGGAACCAACCTTTGTTGACCGTCCAAAGGTACCGAGGGTCCAATGGAAATTTTTAGTGTCGAGTGAGTGACGGAGTAGTTTCGACAATGGAAGCATACTCGTGGACTGTGAGGTTCAAATCGCTATGTGGCAACTTAGATTCAGGTATCCAGCGGTGTCCCTAAATTAATGATGTCGGACTGGTTCCTTTCAGGTGAACACAGTAGATTCCCTTCCCCATCCTTGTGCTCCGTCTGTAATGACTTGGTCATCGACGGGTCGTTAAAGTCTTACCTTCTTTCCGTCCCTCCATACTTGAACTCTTTGTGTGGTATCGCAATCAACTGGCTGAATGATAGTAGCACCAGAATCACCGGGTCAACTGAAGAACGGGATACAACCCGTCGGCTTTGACCAATGACGTCATAGGTTTCTCATAGATATTAATGTATTTACTTTCGAGACACAGATAATAAATCGGTTGTCTGCTGTGGATAAGCGCCATCATTGTAAACTGAAAAAAAATGAATATGGTTTAAAGGACAGCGCTAGACATTGCGTAAGACTTTTTTAGTTTGCGTTGGTTTAAATAACTGATTCTTTTCAATTCATTCGGTACTTAATTTCATCCTTAGTGAGTTTGACGTAATTTGGAAGAATAGTTTTTCATTTAGAAGAATTTTTAGTATTTCATTTTGATTTGTAGATATGGATTTATCTATTCCCATGAATATGGAAGACTTGAAGAAGGCTTTGGGCGTAGATATGACGGCAACCATTCGATTTTTGCAAATTTCTGGTTTTCTTTCTGATTACGTTCGATGTCATGAGTGTGGCGGAGGGCGAAGATACGCGCTTGATAAGTGTGTCTCCTCGTCGTACTCACGTTTATTCGTATGGAGGCGTAGCGAGGATCTACTATGGGGCTCCATTAGACGAGGAACATGGCTTGAGAAATAGAAGCTGGCCTTTTAGGGAAATAATAAAAATTACATACTGTTGGTGTTTCAGGTATCCTGTATGGTTGTGTGTGCACGATTGTCGTGTGAGTGAGCTTACCGCTTTAGACTGGTATTCGTTTCGTAGAGAAGTTTGTGGGGAATATATAATGTGTAGGAGGCCTTTAGGAACCCGGGTGTTAGAGTCCAAATCGATGAGTCTCATTTTGGCAAAACCAAGTACAAATGGGGGGAACCTGCGGTAGAATTATGGCTTTGGAGGGCTGTAATTTCAGGTCCA
Source organism: Schistocerca serialis cubense (assembly GCF_023864345.2). NCBI lineage: Eukaryota > Metazoa > Arthropoda > Insecta > Orthoptera > Acrididae > Schistocerca > Schistocerca serialis. Next base: position 97,206,745 of record NC_064643.1, read on the forward strand.
GAATGTGATGATGTAGTTTTTAAAGCAGTTCCTAATCGAACGAAGAAAGTTTTGGTGAAATTAATTGAAGATCATGTTGCAGAGGGTTCTGTAATTATTTCCGATAGTTTCTCTTCATATAGGGTTTTGGAGAATAGGGGTTTTCGGCATCTTGTCGTCAATCATGATATTGAATTCAGATCTTCATCAACTGGGGCTTGTACCAATAATATAAAGTTAGTGTACCCGATAGATGTTGCCCATTTTTATGTTGTACTGAATTTGTCTATTTTGATGTATTTCTTTGTCGTGTTATGCTGTTCTGCGTTAAGTATGGGTTCGTCAGCTGCTGTACGGAAGACAATTTTTGCAGTTGTTGCTCGTTCTCCCTTTCCCAGTACTAGTATCACTACGATTTTCTCGATTCTATACTAGCACTACTGAAGGCGAAAAGACGGACACACGTAAAATTTGTATTCCGTACATCAGTTGACATATACAGGCTACTGAAGTACTGGATACTGGTGATAGCTACACTGAAAAAGCGACGTATAGAACACAGATGTGATTTACCTATATAGTTCAACTGAAGAACGGGATACAAATGTTATGTACGTTTATCGCCTTCGCTAGCACTAGTATCCTATTCTTCAGTTGACCTACATAGGTCAGTTTAGATGCAGGATAGACACGTTATAAATGTTATTTCCCATTCGCTAGTACTAATGTCCTATTCTTCAGTTGACCTATATAGCACAACTGAAAAATAAGATAAAAATTTCACTGCTGTTGGTTTTCATATCGTCGCAAAAAAAAAAAGAGAATATAGAAAACTTGTGTCCCATACTTCACTTTACCTATATAGCTCATCTGAAGTATGTGTCTTTTTTTTCGCCTTCGCGCAGTTGAAGTGAGGTACAGGTTGCCAATGTTATGTACTTCGATTTCCTCGTTTTCGTAAGCAGTAGCATCCCATTCTTCAGTTGACTTATATAGGTCAACTGAAGTATGGAATAAAAATGCTATGTATGTAGATCTTTTCGCCTTTGCCAGTAGTACCATCTACGTAAGAACAGAATGGCAGTAGCAGCGGAGGGGAAAGAAACAACACCTGTAAAATTTGTATCCCGTACTTCAGTTGACCTATACAGTTCAAGTAAAGAATAGGATACTAATACTAACGAAAACGAAGAAATCGACGTAAGTTAAATTTGTAACCCGTACTGCAGTTAACCTATACAGATCAACTGAAGTTCGAGATACAACTCACATATATGTCAACCGAGATATTGTATGCTACCGCTACTTCTATGCATTTTTTTTTCATTTTTTACTAAGTACTAGGACTCAAACAAGCGATATCCTTAACATTATGGTCGAAAAATTACTGGACGTGATATATGTCTACCATCTGCTTCCTCTCCTGCATTCCTTTGTTTGTGAACACTCGTCTCTGCTGTTAAATCTGTGTAATAAATCTACTCTGGCAAATTCTGACGCCATTGGTCAAAGCCGACGGGTTGTATCCCGTTCTTCAGTAGTCTCGAATCACCAATCTGGCTGTCCATATTTCGCATGTTTCAAGTTGTCTGTGCCACTCAATCCTTGTTTCGATATATATCGGCTGCTCTCTCCGCATTAGTTCGTTAGTCTCGTCTTCTATTCCATACAGATGAGTAAAAAGCCTCGAAAATGCATGTTGTAGCTTCATTACGGCTTATATCACTTTATGTGAACACTAGGCAAACAAATTCAGTACTCTCGCACATAATTTATATTATGTATTTTTTTATTAAAATTCTTGATAAGAGAAGCACTGACAACGGTAAAAGATTCGTAATGGAATGAGGTCAAATTAAATCAGGTGACGCTGAGGGTTTACATTAGGAAATGAGACACCGAAAATAGTAGAAGAGTTTTGGCTTTTGGAGAGCACAACAATTGTCAATGGAAGAAGCAAAGAGTATGTAAAATTCAGACTTACAATAGCAAGAAAACCTCTTTTGAAACAGAGAAATACAGTAACATGTAATACAGAGTGTACCACGTGTTCTTAGTAGTGCAAACTGACACTGGTGAAAATATGCAATGACAGAGACGAAAACAGTCCAGTAAATATGGGTCACCACTGACATCAATATCGAATATCATTTCAGTTAGCATAAATATATTTGAAATGCAAACTGTTGCATTTAGTTTCCATGTAACTGAGCTCAAATTTCGCTTGAAACCTACGTAAACAAGAAATACAATACTGCTTGTACATCTACATCTACATGGATACTCTATAAATACCACGTAAGTGCCTGGCGGACGGCTCATTGACCCACCTTCACAGTAATTCTTTATTATTCCACTTTCGAACTGTGCGCGGAAAAAAAAGGAACACCTATATCTTTCCGTGCATGTTCTGATTTCCCTTATTTTATTACGATGATCGGTTCTCTCTATGTAAGTCGGCGTCAACAAAATACTGTCGCATTTGAAGAGAATGTTGGTGATTGAAATTTCGGAAAAGATCTCGTCGAAATGAGAAACACATGTTTTAATACGTCGACTCCAAATCCTGTATCGTGTCCGTGACACTCTCTCACCTATTTCTCGGCAATACAAAACGAGCTGCTATTCTTTGAACTTTCTCGATGTATTCAGTTAATCCTGTCTGGTAAGGGTGCCACACAATGCAGCACTATTGTAAAAGAGGACGGACAAGCGTAGTGTAGGTAGTCTCTTTTTCTTTAGTAGATCTGTGACATTTTCTAGCGTTCTGCCAATAAAACGCAGTCTTTGATTCGCCTTCCCCACAACAATTTCTATGCGTTACTTCTAATATAAGTTGTCTGTAGTTATAATTCCTAGCTATGTAGTTGGATTTATGTCCTTTAGATTCGACAGATGTATCGTGTAACCGAAGTTTAACGGATTCCTTTCAGCACTCATGTGGATGACCACACACTTCTCATTATTTAGGGTCAATTGCTAATTTTCGCAGCTCCATTCACATATCTTTTCTAAATCGTTTTGCGATTTGTTTTGATCTTCTGATGACTTTATTAGTCGTTAAACGACAGCGTCATCTGCAAACAACCGAAGACGGCTGCTCAGATTGTCTCCCAAATCGTTTAAATATATAAGGAACAGCAGAGGGCCAGTAACACTACCTTGACGAACGTCAGAAATCATTTCTGTTTTACTCGATGACTATCCGTCAATTACTACGAATTGTGACCTCTCTGACAGGAAATCACAAATCCAGTCACATAACTGAGACGATATTCCATAAGCACTCAATTTCGCTACGACGAGCCGCTTGTGTGGTACAGTGTCAAAAGCCTTCCGGAAAACCAGAACTACGGAATCGAATTGAAATCCCTTGTCAATAGCACTCAACACTTCATGTGAATAAAGAGCTAGTCGTGTTTCACAGGAACGATGTTTTCTAAACCCATAATGACTGTGTGTCAATAGACCATTTTCTTCGAGGTAATTCATAATGTTCGAACACAATATATGTTCCAAAATCCTGCTGCATATCGACGTTAACGATATGGGCCTGTAATTTAGTGGACTACTCCTACTACCTTTCTTGAATATTGGTGTGACCTGTGCAACTTTCCAGTCTTTGGGTACGGATCTTTCGTCGAGCGAACGCTTGTATATAATTGTTAATATGGAGCTAATGCATCAGCATACTCTGAAAGGAACATAATTGGTATACAGTCTGGACCAGAAGACTTGCTTTTATTAAGTGATTTAAGTTGCTTCACTACTCTGAGGTTATTTACTTCTACGTTACTCAAGTTGGCAGCTGTTCTCGGTTCGAATTCTGGAATATTTACTTCGTCTTTTGTGAAGGCATTTCGGAAGACACTGTTTACTAACTCTGCTTTGCCAGCACTGTCTTCGATAGTATCTCCATTGCTATTGCGCAAGAGAAGGCATTGATTGTATCTCGCCGGTAGCATACTTCACATACGACTAGAATCTCTTTGGATTTTATGCCAGGTTTCGAGAGAATTTTTTGTTGTGGAAACTGTTATAAGCATCTCGCATTGAAGTCCGCGCTAAATTTCGAGCTTCCGTAAAAGATCACCAATCTTGAGGATTTTGCATCTGTTTAAATTTGGTATGTTTGTTTCGTTGTTTCTGCAACAGTGTTCTAACCCGTTTTGTATACCAAGGAGGATCATCTCAGTCGTTAGTTAATTTATTTGGTATAAATTTCTCAATTGCTGCCGATACTATTTCTTTGAATCCATGCCGCGTCTGGTCTACACTTATATTATTAGTTTTGAATGAGTGGAGATTGTCTCTCAAGAAGGCGTCAAGTGAATTTTTATCTGCTTTTTTGAATAGGTATATTTTTCGCTTATTTTTCGAGGATTTGGGGATTACAGTATTCAATCTTGCTACGTCAGCCCTGTGTTCACTAATCCCTGAATCGGTTTTGATGCTCGTTATTAACCCAGGATTATTTGTTGCTATGAGGTCAAGTGAGTTTTCACAACCGTTTACTGTTCGCATGGGCTCATTGAACTAACTGCTCGAAATAATTTTCAGAGAATGCGTTTAGCACAATTTCGGATGATATTTTATGCGTACCTCTGGAATTAAACATGTATTTTCGCCAAAATATCGGGGGTAAATTAAAGTCACCACCAACTATTATCATATGAGTCGGGTACGTGATTGAAATCAAACTCAACTTTCCTTTTAACCTTTCATCAATTGTATCATCTGAATTGGGAGGTCGGTAAAAGGATCCAATTATTATTTTATTCCGGTTGCCAGCAATGACTCTGCCCATACTAACTCACAGGAAGTATCTACTTCAAGTTAAACTACTTCTAACGGCAACAAACACGCCAGCGCCAACCGTGTTTAGCCTATCCTTTCGGAATACCGTTAGGTTCTTCGCCAAAATTTCGGCTGTGCTTATTTCCGGCTTTAGCCAGCTTTCAGTGCCTATAAAGATTTGAGCATCAGTCATTTCTATTAGCGCTTGGAGCTCTAGTAGTTTCCCAACACAGCTACGACAGTTTACAGCTGTTATACCAATGGTTCCTGTATCTACGTTCTTCCTGTGTTCAGCCTGCACCCTTTGTGACTGAAGCCCTTCTTGTGTTTTCCCGAGACCCTGTAACCTAAAAAACCGCCGAGTCCACGCCACACAGCCCCTGCTACCCGTGTAGCCGCCTCCTGCGTATAGTGGACATCTGACCTAGCTGTGTCTTGAAACCGTTTTACTAAAGCACTATCAGTTTCGTGTCTTATAGCCACATCATAAGGAGTATATAAAAATTAAAACATGGCAAACAACATGACAGAGAATGTGGAAGGCCCAGCCTTCATAGCTAAAACCATAGTCAATGAATAAAAGGTTGGGCGACGGGAAACATCCTGTGCCACGCAAAGAGGACGTGCCAGCAAGTCAGCACCGAGAGCCAGCCAAGTGAGCCACAACAACCACCTGCCGCAGTGCACGCCCAATTGTCGTGACTTTCCTCCATGCGATTATCAAGGCTTCGGTCCCTTAAAAAAAGGCCTTGAAGGGTCTACGATTCCTGTCGGACGAGGATGTGCAGTAGGCAGTTACGGACATTTTCACGCAACAGGACACGGTGTTTCACGAAACGGGTATCTTCAAACTGGTGCATCGGTAGGATGACTGCGTCAATGCACAGGGCGATTTTGTCCGATTGCTATACCGATTCTGGACTATACGGTCTTCGAATGAAAACTTCTTGATCGCCTCTTAATTATATACCGAATATCTCTCCTAAGAGTAGTAAGGAGCAATTTCTCTCGTGTTTCGGCAGATATCTGCAATTTAGTTTTTGCACTGTGTAGCTGGAGTCACCTCAAACAAATACTGCTCATCACGTCTTTAATACTTAGCCCAGTGTCGACGGACAGCATCGGTTTGTTTCCCGCCACAAACAACATTATTTTTAAAAGCAGGATTTTATCTGCCCATTCGATTTATGGATCCCCAATTAGTCTAATGCGAAATTCGTTTTTTATCGATATGTATTAACAGGGACAGTAAAACACGGAGAATACCCAGTACCCCAAAAGGGACTCCTGTGCTGCCCTGGCCTGCGCAAACTGCTACCGCCATGCAACAGAGCTGGTCAGTCGCTACTGCAGTACTGGTTATTCTATTATTTTAGCGCCCCTGTTAACACATGGCGATAAAAAATGAATTTAGAACTAGAATAATCTGGGATTGATCAATCGAATGGGCACGTAAAATTCCGCTTTAAAAATTATTTTGCTTGCAACAGGGAAACAAATACACAATTTCCCTCGACACTGTATATATGTAAACCAAATGGAAAGGGTGATGGGACTGGATATCGTGAACCTGGACAAGATTAGTTTAGCTACCGAGGGATGCAAGTTACTTAACCCTGGACTAATGGATTATCAAGAGTGCTGCAGTATCATTTTTACAGTAAGGAACATAGAAATATCGGTTTCGAAGTACAGAGCAACATATTTGGCAAACAAATGGAGGAAGACCAAAGAGGTTTGGAGCGTAGGGGCAGAAGAAGAAGAGCAACAGCTGTAGCATCTCGAGAAGGTGTTCTGCAAGGAAAGAGTGAAGAGGGAATCCCACGGTCATTCCAAGTTACGATAGAAGATGACGATGATTATGATGATGACGGTGAGTCCACATGGGATACTGATGAACAGGTTAATCACTGCTATAATGTGTTCAGTATGACAAGCACATCAACAGAATTTTAGACTTCTGAATCTAAATGATGATACGAGGGCTCGATTACTGCCGACCTGTGTAGGATCAGCTGGTAGTAGTTTCAAAATGGCTCAAATGGCTCCAAGCACTATGGGAATTAACATCTGAGGTCATCAGTCCCCTAGACTTAGAGCTACTTAAACCTAACTAACCTAAGGACATCACACACATCCAGGCAGTAGTTTCAAAATAGTTCAAATGGCTCTGAGCACTATGGGACTTAACATCTGAGGTCATCAGTCACCTAGACTTAGAACTACTTAAACCTAACTAACCTAAGGACATCACACACATCCGTGCCCGAGGCAGGATTCGAACCTGCGACCGCAGCAGCAGCAGCAGTGCGGTTCCGGACTGAAGCGCCTAGAACCACTCGGCAGTAGTTTATGGTATTAAACACAGATTTTAAAAATTGCACGATCAGCAATCTTGAGGAATTCCAAGAGTGCTCGTTGCCACCATTGCAACAGAATAGACACAGAAGTTTGTGATTTTTTCCAGTGCTCCCTTCCCGTTTTCTTTTATTTCTACAATTTTCTGTGAATACAACTGTAGAAAATAGCTGTAGATGTTTTACATTATACATTGTCGAGTCGCATTAATGTGACCACCGTCTGTGTACGACATCAACGTGCAGTAACCACTCACAAGCGGCAGTTGCCACCATTAGCAACTGAGGATATGTAAAGCGGCCTGGGGACGCGGAAAACGTTGCAGTGTCGTCGTATTGCTGAAACGTAGCGATTTATCTGGCGTCCAAAACGGTTTTATCACTGGTTTTTGGGCCAAAGATGGAAGCATTTCCTAAACAGCTAAGTGTGTAAACTGTTCACGTGCCGCCCTGATTGGAGTATGCCATGCATGGCCAAATGGCGCTATCCGGAAACGACGCCGAAGCACGTGTGGTGCACCACAGCCCATAGGAGATGACGGTGAACAACGGCTGCGGAGATATACAGGATGTTACAAAAAGGTACGGCCAAACTTTCAGGAAACATTCCTCACACACAAAGAAAGAAAATATGTTATGTGGACATGTGTCCGAAAACGCTTACTTTCCATGTTAGAGCTCATTTAATTACTTCTCTGGAATGGAAACACACAGCAACAGAACGTACCAGCGTGACTTCAAACACTTTGTTACAGGAAATGTTCAAAATGTCCTCCGTTAGCGAGGATACATGCATCCACCCTCCGTCGCATGGAATCCGTGATGCGCCGATGCAAACCCTGGAGAATCGCGTATTATATCACAGCCGTCCACAATACGAGCACGAAGAGTCTCTACATTTGGTACCGGGGTTGCGTAGACAAGAGCTTTCAAATGCCCCCATAAATGAAAGGCAAGAGGGTTGAGGTCAGGAGAGCGTGGAGGCCATGGAATTGGTCCGCCTCTACCAATCCATCGGTCACCGAATCTGTTGTTGAGAAGCGTACGAACACTTTAAATGAAATGTGCAGGAGCTCCATCGTGCATGAACCACATGTCGTGTCGTACTTGTAAAGGCACATGTTCTAGCAGCACAGGTAGAGTATTCCGTATGAAATCATAACGTGCTCCATTGAGCGTAGGTGGAAGAACGTGGAGCCCAATCAAGACACCACCAACAATGCCAGCCCAAACGTTCACAGAAAATCTGTGTTGATGACGTGATTGCACAATTGCGTGCGGATTCTCGTCAGCCCACACATGTTGATTGTGAAAATTTACAATTTGCTCACGTTGGAATGAAGCCTCGTCCGTAAAGAGAATATTTGCACTGAAATGAGGATTGACACATTGTTGGGTGAACCATTCACAGAAGTGTACCCGTGGAGGCCAATCAGCTGCCGATAGTGCCCGCACACGCTGTACATGGTACGGAAACAACTGGTTCTCCCGTAGCACTCTCCATACAGTGACGTGGTCAACGTTACCGTGTACAGCAGCAACTTCTCTGACGCTGACATTAGGGTTATCGTCAACTGCACGAAGAATTGCCTCGTCCATTGCAGGTGTCCTCGTCGTTCTAGGTCTTCCCCAGTCGCGAGTCATAGACTGGAATGTTCCGTGCGCTCCCAAAGACGCCGATCAATTGCTTCGAACGTCTTCCTGTCGGGACACCTTCGTTCTGGAAATCAGTCTCGATACAAACGAACCGCGCCACGGCTATTGCCCCGTGCTAATCCACACATCAAATGGGCATCTGCCAACTCCGCGTTTGTAAACATTGCACTAACTGCAAAACCACGTTCGTGATGAACACTAACCTGTTGATGCTACGTACTGATGTGCTTGATGCTAGTACTGTAGAGCAATTAGTCGCATGTCAACAGAAGCACCTTCAATTGGGCCAACTGGCGGTGAATCGAGGAAGTACAGTACATACTGATGAAACTAAGATGAGCTCTAGCATGGAAATTAAGCGTTTCCGGACACATGTCCACATAACATCTTTTCTTTATTTGTGTGTGAGGAATGTTTCCTGAAAGTTTGGCCGTACCGTTTTGCAACACCCTGTATAGGGCCGAACAGACATGCGACTGCCGAGCAACTGACCGTCCAGATGAACCAAGGGACTACCAGATGTGTCTCCTCAATGAACGATCAGCGAACGTTGTTATGTATGGGCTTCCGCAGCAGGTCCCTGATTTATGCACTCATCCTGACTGCTATTCATCGGCAACAAAGGTTGGAATTTGCACGACAGTAACGCAAATGGGCATCCACTCAGGGCGACAGGTCGCCCTTTACTATGAATCATGTGTTACGGTCCATCGGACAGATAACAGTTGGCGTGTACGATGTGAAACGTCTAAAAGCAAACAAGTATGGAGGGTTGTGGCCTGGGGAGTGTTTGCGTAGCTTTATCTGGGTGATCTCATCATTCTGAAAGACACAGTGGATCAACACAAGTATTCATCTATCCTTGGGGATCGTGTCAGACCCTGGATGCAGTTTGTTTTCCATTGGAGCGTGTCACACAGCTCCCAGTGTACGTGTATGGTTCGAAGAGCGTCAGGATGACTTTGTAACACCCCGCCCGTCACTTATCTGGTTTTGGTGTGTGTTCACCCCAGGTAATTGACTAACAGATCAGCAGAGAGTGCAAAACTGCCGCAATGTCGGATAACGCAAAGAAAGTAATAAGCCCCTGTGACTCCCGACTGAACTGCGGTGGCAGTGTTGACATTAATTTATTCAGAAGTGATCCCTTTTAATTAAAAAGGGGTGCACATTGATGTTATATTCAGCTATTGAACACCAGATGCAAATGTTGAACATAAAATTGAGAAAGTGACTTGGGATTTCAACTACTTGATTGAAAACAGATGCAGTCGATTAGCACAAATTTATTTTAACTCCCGACCTTCAATCATCACATTACAAGCCTCTCCTATCAGGCAGTGGAAATAAATTGCGTTTGCGTGGAGTAAAGCGCGATAACCGAAAAGTAATTCCTACTGACTGACCCAGGCGTAATGCGAAGTGCGAGAAGAGTTCTACAATACACGGCCCATGAAACCCTCGTGGAAACTTTGCCAACATGATCCAACAAATTAATCAGTGGCCGGAGCGGGCGCAATATCACCGAATACAGCGTGGCGGAGCGTCGTCGTCGTGTGGATGTCGGCCGACCTTGTGGTGCTTTAAGGCTGCGCTCGTCTATTCACTCCTAGCTATCTTGCTCGGTACATAGCTCAACCAAAACTTTCTATCTCCAAGCTCAATCGTTCCATTTGCCAAGTCCTAAACTGCAGAGATGCTCACTCTTTCTTAGGCAAGCTGAGTAAAGAACGCCACATCTGCACTCTAGGCAAGCTGGGAACGGAAGACCTCTACGGAGACTTTTCTCACAGTCCGCTCTTCACCTCGGTTTCCCCTCCAGCAAAATCACTTACACCAATTGCAGCGCAAGTCGCGTTAAATATTCGTCACTTCCCAGTGCTGACCAATGCCTGCTCTGGGAAGTGAACAAATTCCCACAAAATTTCCCTTCCTTTCAACTTGTGTTATATAGATTCTCCCAGGCCATCCATCAAGGTTAGCGTCTGCACAAACACCAAGTTTTCCGGAATTCTGACTCCCAGGAGAGTACTTCAAATTCTTGGTCCTACATTCCCATCGGAGGCCAGTGTATTTCATGCTGTCGCTCTTCACCTGATTTACTTCAGCCTCTCTGGACCGTGAATTCAGCGTGAAGTTGCTATAGTCACGAACACGCATATTTTGACCTGTGTTGACCGCTCCACCGTAGCTTTCCATGGCTTTCTCGCATGTTTCACAGAAAACGGGACGACAGACATTTATCAACAGGTGTAAAGTTCTCTGTCTGTTTCCCGGTACACCAGCATGGAGTCGGGGTCAACCACCCACTCACTGTCACTCATCTTAAGGCGGCTGGAGGCCGCGCTGCGTTACCGCTTTCTCAGAGCTTGAGGCGCCCTAAGCTGCCTATTGTCGCTTCCCTTAGCCACTCCCCCGGCAGCCACGGTCAATTCAGAGTACTTCCCTGGGGTAAACTAGCCTCCAGTAAATCGACGCTTTTCCACAAAGTTTTCATGCCGTGTGAATCACTTTAAAACCATCACCCGACATTAATTATTCCAATACGTCCATACTATACCCTATACAAGATGCATTGTGCCTTGTCAGTCATTTTTGTTCAGCCCTAATGTTCACTCAACGTGAGTTAGGTGATCTTTCTTCATGTAAGGGGCATAGTTCTTGCCATCTTACAACTTTACCTTACTCCCCTGACCACCAAACACCCTGGATTAAGACGCAACCGAGAATCTGTGGGACCACCTCCATCGGGCTGTTCTCGCCACGGATCCTCAACTGAAAAACTTAGTGCACGGCACTGGAGTTCGCATGGCTTCATATCCCTTACAGGATCTCGTTGCATCTCTTCCTTTACGTTTCGCAGCGGCCCGCGCTGCAAAAGTGGTCATTCAGTTTTTGACAGGTGTCACATTGCCGTGGGCAACGGCCTTGCCGCAGTGGATACACCGGTTCTAGTCATATCACCGAAGTTAAGCGCTGTCGGGCGTGACCGGCACTTGTATGGGTGACCATCCAGGCCGTCGTGCGCCGTTGCCATTTTTCGGGGTGCACTCAGCCTCGTGATGCCAATTGAGGGGATACTCCACGGTATAGTAGCGGCTCCAGTCAAAGAAAACCATCATAACGACTGGGAGAGCGGTGTGCCGACCACACGCCCCTCCACTTGTGGCCTGAAGACGGAGTGCACTTTGCTGTGAATGGACAGTGTATATGCGATGTCATACTGAAAGGTACATAGAGTGTGCACAGCATGACAGCCAACCTTACAATGACAATACATCAGTCATTTCTAACAGCAATGAATATATAAAAAAAAACACACTGCATAATTTGAAGCCTTAAAAAGTCTCTTCTGAAAGTACATGCTTGGAGTACAGCCTTACACCAAATGAAACATGGATGACAAGCGGTTTAGACGAGAAGAGAATAGAATCTTTTGAGATGCGGAGGTACGGAAGACTGCTGAAGATTGGATAACTAATTACGATGTACTGAATCGAAATGGGGAGACGAGAAATTCATGGCACAACTCGAGCAAGAGAGGAAATTGGTTGACAGGACCATCCTGAGCCACAGGGAATAGTTAATTTCGTATTGCAAGAAAATGCGAAGAAGAAACGGTTCTAAGCTGTAGAATGAAAGTGTGGGTTGGCTGCAGGAAGCAGGTTTAAATCGCTGTACGTTGCGCTAGTTACGCAGAGCGGAGGAGATTCATCTACATTTACATTTATACACCGCAAGCCACCCAACGGTGTGTGGCGGAGGGCACTTTACGTGCCACTGTCATTACCTCCCTTTCCTGTTCCAGTCGCGTGTGGTTTGCGGGAAGAACAACTTCCGGGAAGCCTCCGTGCGCGCTCGAATCTCTCTAATTTTTCATCGTGATCTCCTCTGGAGGTATAAGTAGGGGGAAGCAACATATTCGATACCTCATCCAGAAACGTACCCACTTGAAACCTGAACAGCAAGCTACACCGCGATGCAGAGCGCCTCTCTTGCAGAGTCTGGCACTTGAGTTTGCTGAACGTCTCCGTAACGCTATCACGTTTACCAAATAACCCTGTGACGAAACGCGCCGCTCTTCTTTGGATCTTCTGTATCTCCTCTGTCAACCCGACCTGGTACGGATCCCACACTGATGAGCAACTCTCAAGTATAGGTCGAACGAGTGTTTCGTAAGCCACCTCCTTTGTTGATGGACTACATTTTCTAAGGACTCTCCCAGTGAATCTCAACCTGGCACCCACCTTACCAACAATTAATTTTGTATGATCATTCCACTTCAAATCGTTCCGTACGCATACTCGCAGATATTTTACAGAACTAACTGCTACCAGTCTTTGTTCCGCTATCATATAATCATACAATAAAGGATCCTTCTTTCTATGTATTCGCAATACATTACATTTGTCTATGTTAAGGGTCAGTTGCCACTCCCTGCACCAAGTGCCTATCCGCTGCAGATCTTCCTGCATTTCGCTGCAATTTTCTAATGCTGCAACTTCTCTGTATACTACAGCATCATCTGCGAAAAGCCGCATGGAACTTCCGACACTCTCTACTAGATTAGCACGGGATAGATCAGTCTTGTGACTGAGGACCACTGAAATTGCACAAAATTTTTTAACAGGAAATTTAATGTTCTGCTGTTACGAAAACTGTCTTGGGCAGTTGTCTAAAACGTTTGTAGAACAATTGAGTGCTTTCCGACATTTCGCTTAGTACGTAGCACGCGTTGCTTCTGTGCGGCAAAAAGAGGAAGAGCGGAGGTGAGATGTTCGAACAAAAGACGGCGCGAGGCATCGAGCACGCACAGCTAGGGAGCTGGACGGATGGCACACATTCTTCACGGTGATGAATCAGTGGAACGGGCGATACGCCGCTAAGGGCGCCGAAGGGACCAGGACGAATGCGAAAGCTGCTTCCCACCCGAGCTTCGGCAAACGAGCTATCCAGGAGGGGGAGGGTCGGGGGAAAGGACGTTAACACAGCCCTCCCTGAGCAAGGGGAAACACGACGCGTGTGTGATAACTCTTAACGAACTGGCACTCATTACTGGCCATCTTCTTACAAGAGTTACTTACAACGGAACACCTTTCCTAAGAGTAGTAATTTATTCCTATGTGGTTAGCCTGCTGCAGGCCACAGCTGCCACGTACGTATCATGTGTGAGCGGTGGAGCGTCGCCGGACCACGTGGCATCAGTTCTACACCGTCTGCAGCACTCCGAAGCTACCAGTGCGCTGTTTTAAGGGAGTGACTGGTATACAGGGTGGTAGGGGTGTTAAACGCAGGTATTGCGGTCGTTGCTACCTTGATATGTACCCTCTACAGTGCGTTGTTATTTTATCTCTGCTTCTAACAGTCTTCCCGCAAAGCAAACACGTCACATAAGTTACTTCGAGTCGTAACTGCACTACTAAGTGGACTACGCCTTTCAGTGCAGAGTAACCGTTTTGCGTCCACTCGTCCACACTTCAACATCTGACCCGCATTAGCATAAGCATTAATGGCTTGCTCTTGCCATATGTACTTGATGGTACTAGCCAACCTAAAAACATCTACAATTGTAAGCCGGAAAAACGAAGGAAATACTCCAGAATGAGATTTTTACTCTGCAGCGGAGTGGGCGCTGATATGAAACTTCCCGGCAGATTAAAACTGTGTGCCCGACCGAGACTCGAAATCGGAACCTTTGCCTTTCACGGACAAGTGCTCTACCACCTGAGCTACCCAAGCACGACTCACGCCCCGTCCTCACAGCTTTACTTCTGCCAGTACTTCGTCTCCTACCTTCCAAACTTTACAGAAGCTCTCCTGCGAATCTTGCAGAATTAGCATTCCCGAAAGAAAGGATATTTCGGAGACATGGCTTAGCCACAGCTGGGGGATGATTCCAGCATGCGATTTTCACTCTGCAGCGGAATGGGCGCTGATATGAAACTTCATGGCAGATTAAAACTGTGTGCCGGACCGAGACTCGAAATCGGGACCTTTGCCTTTCACGGGCATGTGCTCTACCACCTGGGCTACCCAGTAAAGCTGTGAGAACGGGGCGTGAGTCGTGCTTGGGTAGCTCAGGTGGTAGAGCACTTGCCCGTGAAAGGCAATGGTCCCGATTTCGAGTCTCGGTCCGGCACACAGTTTTAATCTGCCAGGAAGTTTCATATCAGCGCCCACTCCGCTGCAGATGTAATGTTGTTCAGTGCACTGTACTCAGTTCCCAATAAAACTATCTGCACTTATACCCTCAACACCCAATATAGTCTGTTGAGGTTACAGATTCACTAATATACATGTTGTTTGCTAATTATTCTAATGAATGTAGGTGTAAATATGTAATGTACATCACTTACCAGAGGTGTTCTTTATAGGACCATCAAACAGACTATTTTAGCAGAAATTTCTCAGGAAGGCAACAATCCATTGTGCAAACGGTCGTCAATCCCTTGAGTCTAGAGATACGAGGCTCATTCAGAAACTAACGCCACCGTGTCTTTTTTGCTGACTCGGAGTGTCTCATCCAGATTATGTTGGTGCAGTAGTAAACCTTCCAGCTTCTGTCCTGCTGGTTTCGCTGCCCTGCGATGGACAGCAGCAGCATGGGAGCGATCCAAATTGCGTCTCATGTCGAGGTGCGTGTAAAACAGAGATTTGTCATCGAATTTCTCACAGTTGAACAACTGCGCCAACTGAAATGCATCGAAGCACTCTTAAAGTACACGGAGTTGACAAACCAGACGTGAGTAATGTCAGGCAGTGGGTATTGCGCATCATTAGTGATGAAAATAATGCGCACGGCAACCCACTGTCCGGTTAGCCTTGCTCAGCTGCCATTTCTAATAATTGACAGCGGCACCATCTATTCGTCCGTAATGGTGAAACGGTACTACTAGCTACGCCTCATTATTTTAACACGAAGTATCCTGAATTCTCGAGTCATAATGACGTGTTAGTCATTATTTTATGATAAGGAACTGTGAACCTCTAAAGAAGGGATGGACACCACTGATTTCATGTATTTAATTAATTACATTACTCACATCCTTTCTTTATTCTCCTTATGCTGGTGTGAGTTATTGAATGAATGGCTGTGATGAATGTGAATTCGTCCGCAGAGCTGACGTAGGCCAGAGATGCATACTTTGCTCAGTTTTTGGCGCCAACCTAAATTCTTGGGAGAGAACAAAGTCTGCGAGCGTTACTAGGAAGTCACCCATCCCTCCTGTTCAGGGAAGGGCAAAGTGACCGTGGGTGGCGCTCCGCCATTTTCAGACACCCGTTTGCTGGGCAGCTTAGAGGATGGATGGAACCTACGGAGGTCTCCGTCTTCGTAAAATTTCAAGAGGATGAAGTTTATCGTTATTAACATTACTGACCCGTTCTTTTGGAGGATTATGATAGTCAGGGTTACATTACGTGCGTTATTTGTATTGATTTTGCCAATAAATTCAATGATTAGGTCTTTGATTTATAGCAAGAGAACGGAGCTCATCTCCATCGATTAATATAAAGTCAATCTTTTGGTGCCTTAAGCAGATAGGGTGTTTCTATATTCTACTTAATTATCTGCTCTGCGTTGTACTATTTCCCTATAGAAGACAGGAGGCCTCCTTCCTTTTAATCACTTTTATAGGATAGTTGTAAGAAAGTCGACCCCCTTCAACATCCGAATCCTCCGGAAAAGAAGAGTTCAAACTGACATCCGCAAGCAATGTCATGTGCTCAGTATTTTGGGGTAGGTAGAGAACGGTTCTCCTGGAAGCCTAGATCAACTGCCCAAGGCGACAGTGAATAGGCTGAAAGTCCGAATCTCCAGCTCCAGGCCAGAGAATAAGACAAACTTCCGCATGCAACACGATATCCTCAGGAGCTACAACTGTTTTGTGAGAATGAAGCTCATTATCAAATGTGGCTGGGCTGTCCTGTCCTACCACATCATTCCTGGTTTAGCTTCTTGAGTCTTCCACCTGTTTGGGCGTATAAGAGACGGATTAGATCTCCAATAGTTTCCACACTCAGGTGCTGTCGTCAAATCTGTAAGCTTGCGACCAGCCTCAGCTGGTTCGGGTTTTTACGAGCACAGCGTGCAGGATCTTGTTCAGCTTTGGCAAAAGCCCAGAGCAAACGTTAATGACTATGTAGAAAAATGACAGTGTAACTCACTCTGTTTGACTGCGTTATTGCACTTTCTTTATATGTTGCACGAGCGTCATTCAATAATGAGACACATGTAGTGAAGGCAACGCCTAATGCAGGGAATTCAGAATTTGAGAGGTGTTGTTGGCGATCTTTCGGAGGGTGTTATTTACTCGATTAATATTCACACATATAGAACGTCTAAGTATCAGTTTTTATGACGTGTCAGCTGGAAGAAAGTACTTTCGAAGATCAGCGTTCTGCGATCCAATTTTTACTTTCGAAAATTGTATAACAGTCAGAAATATGTTCTCGGGTGATCAGACAATATGGCAGTAGTTCCATGAACTATGGCGTAACTGACGAGCACCGCTTCGCGCGTCCGGTAACAGTATAGACCTCAGCGTTTCGAATTCGTATCGACTCGCTTATCCTAGAAGACCAACGACTTAAAACTGAACAAACTGCTGAAAAAGGTGGAGTAAGTGATGACACTACTCATCTTACCATTCAGAGCGAACTACCTTGTGCTACACGAGCACCCAGAGAGTTTAGCGCTCATCACGAACAGTTCTCGCATCTGCACTGAGATCAAAAATAGTTTCAAAAACGAAGGTGATACGATTTTGGACACAATTTTAACCTGTGATAAAACTTGATGGATACATCATTTTGAGCTTGAGTCCAAGTGTCGAAGTATGTAGTGGAAACACGCCGAGTCTTGTCCGCGGCTCGTGGTCTCGCGGTACCGGTCTCGCGCCCCGCGCACAGGGTCCCGGATTCGATTCCCGGCGGGGTCAGGGATATTCTCTTCCTCGAGATCACTGGGTGTTGTGTGTCTTTCATCATCATCATTTCATCCTAATTCACTCGCAAGTCGCCGTAGTGTCGTTAAAGAACTTCCGGAGTGGCGGCCGAACCACCCCGCTAGGGGTCTCGCGCCCACCAATGCCATACGCTCATTATTATCATTATCCCGAGTCGTCTGTTTGTGAGAAATTAAAAAAATAAATCTGTTTGTAGCCATCTTTAGGAATGTCCGTGATCCGATTTTCTGTGATTTCTGGATGAGCAACGCACTGTCGACGGGCCATACTACTCAGGCATGACTGACAACGAAGAGAAACCCGCAATGAAGAGCTTACGTCCAGGATAGCAGAGGAAACGTGTGCTGCTGCTTCATGATTTCATGCATCGCCAACTGACGTTCGAGACTTTTGGAAAACTGGGTCGGGAGCTGCAACCTCATCTCCTTGCAACCCTGACCTTGGCAGTTCAGACTGTTATTTCTGTCGCTTGTTGAAAGAAGCATTGCGTGTCGTTAGGCTTAAAGGTAACGAAGAGGTGAAAAAAGTATAAAACAGACTTCGAGATCAAGACGAAGAATTCTTTGCTGAGGGGATAAGAAGTCTCATAAGAATATGGAATAACTGCGTGTAAGTTGGCGCGGATTATATTGGATTTTTTTTTTTAGTCTTTAGTCTTTAGTCTTTTCATTAGTTTGATTGGGTCCGCTACCAATTCCTCTCGTGTGCCAACTTTTTCATTTCAGAGTAGCAATTTCAAACTACGTCTTCAATTATTTGCGGGATGTATTGGAGTCTCTGTCTTCCTTTACAGTTTTTGCCCTCTACAGCTGCCTCTGCTACCATGGAAGTTATTCCATGATGTCTTAACATGTATCCTATCGTCCTGACCCTTCTCCTTGTCAGTGTTTTCCACGTATTTCTTTCCTCTTTGATTCTGTACAAAACCTCCTCATTCCTTACTTCATCAGTCCACCTAATTATAACACTCTTCTGTAGCATCACATCTCAATTGCTTAGATTTCTTCTGTTCCGGTTTTCCCACAGTCCATGTTTCACTACCATACAATTGTGCTCCAAACGCACATTCTCAAAAATGTCTTCCTCTTATTAAGGCCTATGTTTGGTATTAGAAGACTTCTCTTGGCCAGGAATGCCCTTTTTTCCAGTGCTAGTGTGCTTTTGATGTCCTTCTTGCTCCATCCGTCATTGGTTATTTTGCTGCCTAGATAGCAGATTTCCGTAACTTCATCTACTTCATGATCGTCAATTTCAATAAGTTTCTCGCTGTTCTCATTTCTGTTACTTCTCATTACTTTCGCCTTTTTTCGATTTACTCTCAGTCCACATCCTGTACTCATTAGACTGTTGATTCCATTCAACAGAACCAGTAATTCTTCTTCACTTTCACTTGGGTCAGCACTGTCATCAGCAAATCTTATCACTGATATCCTTTCACTTTGAATTTTAATCGCCGCATGGGATTAGCCGAGCGGTCTGAGGCGCTGCATCTCATGGACTGTGCGGCTGATCCCGGCGGAGGTTCGAGTCCTCCCTCGGTATTAGGTGTGTCTGTTTGTCCTTAGGATAATTTAGGTTAAGTAGTGTTTAAGCTTAGGGACTCATGACCTTAGCACTTAAGTCCCATAAGATTTCACATACATTTGAACATTTTTTTAAATTTTAATTCCACTCTGGAATCTTTCTTTTATTTTCATCATTGCTTCTTAGCTGTAAAGGTTGAAAAGTGAGGGTCGAAAGACTACATTCCTGGCTTTCTTTTGGATTATCAGACAGTTTTTCTGAAAAGATGTTTGTCTTATAGATTGGTTCACTGGCGTGTTGTCGGACAATATTGTGGAAGTTGCACAGTATTTCAACGAGACAGCTGCTCGTCATCTTGAGTTACTTACTTATGCGTTGTTGCAATGGCTCGCCATTATATATGCTGACTTGCTAGAAAAATGCAGGCGCCAAGCGGTGGAGCTATAACGTCGTCGTAGACGAACCATAGAGGACGGCGACATCCAGTGCCCCTTGCCGGAGAAACGAACCCGTATATATTGGCGAGCCATTGCAGCAACGAACACTACTGCCACGTACCAACCCCATCACAAAAGTTTTCGAATTCGATAAGTGTTTGTCGTTGCGGCAAGTGTACTAGTGGTGTAGGAAGTTTAAAAGCGGTGTAACTTCATTGGAGGATGACAGTCTCACCGCATAGTGACGGATGAGAACATTGCTTTAATGAAGGATCTTGTAAAGAAGGACATACGCGTAACTCTGAACAAAATAACCACTGGTTCATCGCAGATTATTGTTCACAATGTACTGCATTTCTATAATGTGTCTGCAAGATCGGTGCCAAGCCAACTGACTACCGAACTGTGAAAGATTGTTGCATTGATGCCTGTGAAAAATTTTTGCGTAATTTCCACGTCAAAGATGATGCATTTATGTGTTAAAATTGTTACAGGCGATGAGACATGGCTCGAGTGTCACCAACCAGAAATGAAAAGAAGCAAATAATGGCGCCACTGCTCATCGCCGAAATCGAAAAAAATTCTGCATTCAACTGTTCGCTGGAAAAGTGATGCTCATTCTCTCCTGGGATGCAATTGAGTAATTCTGGAGCATTACATGGAAGGGGAGTGACGGTATTCAGTACTTATTATTCAGACATGATAAAAAACCAACTTCGCTCTGCAATCAGGCGTAAATAACGACAACTTCTGACTTCAGGAGTATTGCTATAGCATGATAACGCCCGACCACGTACACCCGTAAGACACTTGAGACACTTCAGGGCGGACTTCAATGTGAGATGCTTGTAACAGTTTCCACAACGAAACTTTGTCTCGAAACCTGACAGAAAATCCAAAGAGGTTCTGGTCGTATGTGAAGTATGTTAGCGGCAAGAAACAACCAATGTCTTCTCTGCACGATAGCAATGGAGATACTATCGAAGATAGTGCTGCCAAAGCAGAGTTAGTAAACACAGCCTTCCGAAAAGCCTTCACAAAAGACGACGAAGTAAATATTCCAGAATTCGAATCGAGAACAGTTGCTAACATGAGTAACGTAGAAGTAAATATCCTCGGAGTAGTGAAGCAACTTAAATCGCTTAATAAAAGAAAGTCTTCTGGTTGGTTCAAATGGCTCTGAGCACTATGGGACTCAACTGCTGAGGTCATTAGTCCCATAGAACTTAGAACTAGTTAAACCTAACTAACCTAAGGACATCACAAACATCCATGCCCGAGGCAGGATTCGAACCTGCGACCGTAGCGGTCTTGCGGTTCCAGACTGCAGCGCCTTTAACCGCACGGCCACTTCGGCCGGCTGAAAGTCGTCTGGTCCAGACTGTATACCAATTAGGTTCCTTCCGGAGTATGCTGATGCATTAGCTCCATACCTAACAATCATATACAACCGTTCGCTCGACGAAAGATCCGTACCCAAAGACTGGAAGGTTGCACAGGTCACACCAATATTCAAGAAAGGTAGTAGGAGTAATCCACTAAATCACAGGCCCATATCGTTAACGTCGATATGCAGCAGGATTCTGTAACATATATTGTGTTCGAACATTATGAATTACCTCGAAGAATACGATCTATTGGCACACAGTCAACACGGGTTTAGAAAACATCGTTCTTGTGAAACACAACTAGCTCTTTATTCGCATGAAGTATTGAGTGCTATTGACACGGGATTTCAGATCGATTCCGTATTTCTGATTTCCGGAAGGCTTTTGACACTGTACCACACAAGCTGCTTGTAGTGAAATTGCGTGGTTATGGAATATCGCCTCAGTTATGCGACTCGATCTGTGATTTCCTGTCAGAGAGGTCACAGTTCGTAGTAACTGACGGAAAGTCATCGAGTAAAACAGAAGTGATTTCTGGCGTTCCCCAAGGTGGTCTTATAGGCCCTTTGCTGTTTCTTATCTATATAAACGATTTGGGAGACCATCTGAGCAGCTGATGACGCTGTCTTTTATAGACTAATGAAGTCATCAGAACATCAAAACAAATTGCAAAATGATTTAGAAAAGATATCTGAATGGTGCGAAAATTGGCAGTTGACCCTAAATAACGAAAAGTGTGAGGTCATCCACATGAGTGCTAAAAGGAATTCGTTAACTTTCGGTTACACGATAAATCTGTCTAATCTAAAAGCGTAAATTCAACTAAATACCTAGATATTACAATTACGAACAACGTAAATTGGAAGGAACAGAGAAAATGTTGTGGGGAAAGCTGACCGAAGGCTGCATTTTATTGGCAGGACACTTAGAAAATGTAACAGATCTGTTAAGGAGACTGCCTACACTACGCTTGTCCGTCCTCTTTTAGAATACTGCTGCGCAGTGTGGGATCCTTACCAGGTAGGAATGACGGAGTACATTGAGAAAGTTGAAAGAAGGGCAGCACGTTTTACATGATCGCGAAATATGGAAGAGAGTGTCAGAGAAATGATACAGGATTTAGGATGGACATAATTAAAAGAAAAACGTTATTCGTTGCGACGGAATCTTCTCACGAAATTCCTATCACCAGCTTTCTCCTCCGAATGCGAAAATATTTTGCTGGCACCGACCTACATAGGGAGAAACGATAAAATAAGGGAAATCAGATATAGGTGTTCCTTCTTTCCGCGCGCTATACGAGATTGACATAATAGAGAATAGTGAAGGTGGTTCGATGAACACACTTCCAGGCATTTAAATGTGGTTTGGAGAGTATCCATGTAGATGTAGATGTAAAAGATTCTCCTCCTTAATGTGGTGTCACCGCCAGACACCACACTTGCTAGGTGGTAGCCTTTAAATCGGCCGCGGTACGCTAGTATACGTCGGACCAGCGTGTCGCCACTATCAGTGATTGCAGACCGAGCGCCGCCACACGGCAGGTCTAGAGAGACGTCCTAGCACTCGCCCCCAGTTGTACAGCCGACTTTGCTAGCGATGGTTCACTGACAAATTACGCTCTCATTTGCCGAGACGATAGTTAGCATAGCTTTCAGCTACGTCATTTGCTACGACCTAGCAAGGCGCCATTATCATTTGCTATTTATCTTGTGATGCATGTACCGTCAGACAGATGTTCACCAATTATGGATTAAAGTTAAGTATTCCAGCAGCTATGTACCTTTTTTGCTAGTCTTAATTCCTTGTCATTTTCCAGACCTCACGCCATCCTGCGTGAGCTTAAACGCGTGCCTTTCGGCTTCACCTCATAGTGGCTTGGCTGTCTTGCCAAGTCACAACACTTATTCACCAGACTTCGGTCCTAGGGACTCATCTGTTTGGTGCACTGAAAGAAGCAATGGGAGGCACGCATTTCGGAAGTGACGAAGAGGTGAAAACCACGAAGGTCGACTGGCTGCACACAGGACCAAAATAATTCTTTGTTCGTGGTATCTGCCACTTCCGAAGCCGTGGAATACGTGCATTCAACGTCAGGGACACTACACCGAAATATGGCGTGTGAATTTGTTGTTCATTGTTACTATTAAAAGTATTATGGCATTTTTAAGGTTTTCATTTTGAATCACCCTCGTAAATTGGAGTTATTTGTGAATGACCCTCGTAGTGACTACATCTACATCTACATTTATACTCCGCGAGCCCCCCAACGATGTGTGGCGGAGGGCACTTTACGTGCCACTGTCATTACCTCCCTTTCCTGTTCCAGTCGCGTGTGGTTCGCGGGAAGAACGATTGCCGGAAAGCCTCCGTGCGCACTCGAATCTCTCTAATTTTGCATTCGTGATCTCCCCATAAGGTATAAGTAGGGGGAAGCAATATTTTCGATACCTCATCCAGAAACGCAACCTCTCTAAACCTGGACAGCAAGCTACACCGCGATGCAGAGCGCCTCTCTTGCAGAGTCTGCCACTTGAGTCTGCTAAACATCTCCGTAACGCTATCACGCTTACCAAATAACCCTGTGACGAAACGCGCCGCTCTTCTTTGGATCTTCTCTATCTCCTCTGTGAACTCGACCTGGTACGGATCCCACACTGATGAGCAATTCTCAAGTATAGGTCGAACGAGTGTTTTGTAAGCCACCTCCTTTGTTGATGGACTACATTTTCTAAGGACTCTCCTAATGAATCTCAACCTTGCACCCGCCTTACCAACAATTTTATATGATCATTCCACTTCAAATCGTTCCGCGCGCATACTCCCAGATATTTTACAGAAGTAACTGCTACCAGTGTTTGTTCCGCTATCATATAATGATACAATAAAGGATCCTTCTTTCTATGTATTCGCAATACATTACATTTGTCTATGTTAAGGGTCAGTTGCCACTCCCTGCACCAAGTGCCAATCCGCTGCATTAGGGGGTTCGCGTGGGGGCTGTATCGGGAATTACCTGCGGAGGAGTTTTATTTGCGTGCCGCACTTGTCGCGAGGCACCAGTTTCCGGACGGCCTGGGAACGCCGCGTGCTGGGGAGCGCCCGGCCCCGGGGCTGCGCCAGCTCTCAGCGAGATTGGTGCGCGGCGCGCGCGAAACTATAAATACCGGCCGTGCACCACTCTCTCTCTCTCTCTCTCTCTCTCTCTGTCTCTCTGTCTCTCTCTCTCTCTCTCTCTCTCTCTCTCTCTCTCTTGCTTTCTTCTTCGACTCTGGGCGTCTCTCAAGTAGGATGCAAACTTAACTTATGGAACTTCCTAGCAGACTCAAATTTTGTCCCAGAATGGGACACGAACTCGGAACCTTGGCTTTTGCAGGCAAACGCCTGACTGAGTTGTGCAGGCATGGCTCACGCCCCCGTTCTCACAGCTCCTGTGCCAACAAACAGGGATAGGTTTCAAGGAATCTAAAGTGGCGATTCCATAGGGTTCCATTCTGGATGCACTGTGTTTGTTGATATACTGTGTGTACCAAAAAGAATAACCTTCTATTAAAAGTATAATAATTACGAACAGACTCCCTGCTTGACAAGAAATACGTGTTGTTTAAATGGCCTTCGCTTATAGTGAATCACCACCAGAAGCCAGTACATGCACCTGTGGTGACACCGCCAGACACCACACTTGCTAGGTGGTAGCCTTTAAATCGGCCGCGGTCCGTTAGTATACGTCGGACCCGCGTGTCGCCACTGTCAGTGATTGCGGACCGAGCGCCGCCACACGGCAGGTCTAGTCTAGAGAGACTCACTAGCACTCGCCCCAGTTGTACAGCCGGCTTTGCTAGCGATGGTTCACTGTCTACATACGCTCTCATTTGCAGAGACGACAGTTTAGCATAGCCTTCAGCTACGTCATTTGCTTCGACCTAGCAAGGCACCATATTCAGTTACTATCAATGTATTCTGAACAGATAATATTGTGAATCATGTACCCTCAAGAGCGACGTTCATCATCAGTGGATTAAAGTTAAGTATCAAACTAATTACGTCCGCTTTCTGAATTCTAATTCCTTGTCATGTTCCAGACCTCACGTCGGTATAGTTCTTCCCTCCTCACGCCAGCCTGCGTGAGCTAAAACGCGTGCATTTCGGCCTCCATTCGTAACACGGTGATGGTTCTTCTGCCAACAGTACAGCACCTGTTCAGTCAGTCTGAAGCAAGATGGCGTGCCGCGCGGGATTAGCCGGGCGGTCAAAGGCGCTGCAGTCATGGACTACGCGGCTGGTCCCGGCGGAGGTTCGAGTCCTAAGTCCCAAAAGACTACGCACACGCACACGCACACGCACACGCACACACAAGATGGTGTCTGCTCAACAGAGGGAGTTTTGTGTGCTACATTTTAGCGACGGTGATTCGGTGATTAAAGTCCAGCCTGAGCTGCGTCCACAATTTTGATTGATCCACCTTTGCAGATAAACGTTCTTTTTGATATCGTTAGTGTGAAGAGGAAGGAATTTTCATGCAAAGGTAAGCACTTCTAATAAAACAGTGAAAAGAATACAGGAAAAAATTTTTTTTGGAATTCACGAACGTTTATTGGTCGCACTAGCAGCGAACTTGCATTTCCTCGTATGACCGTTAGACGTGTGGTAAGGCGACGTACGGTCTCTAATATCTCCAGACGTGAACCCTTAAGAGTTTTTTTTTTCTTGTGAGTATAGGTGAACGGAGTGTTTTCATTCCCCCTTTACCTTGTGACTTAGATCGTCTGAAGAAGAGAATAAGAAGTATACTGACTTCTGTCAGTGTAGTTTATCACGAGTTTAACAGTCGTCTAGATGTTGTCTATGCTGCTGCTGATGGACACACAGAGCACTTTGTAATAATTAAAACTAAGATGTTTTTTGGGAATATTTTGCAATTTGTCTCTGTTGTATATGTTTTTCTATCAATAAATTTGATGTTCTTGAATCAGATCATTCTTTTTCATGCCCTCTGTATAGGAATGATCTGTCACTAAACGTGACGAGTGACACAAACAATATACTCTTTGTAGGTGACACAAGTATAATAGTGAAAGACGTGGGACGTTATATAAATGAGTTAGCCACATCAGAGAACGGATTACCGCTTAACTGAAATAAAACGGAATGCTTACAGTTTCTACAACGAAACACTTGTAAAAGCGAAATGTTAATCCGAAGATAGTCAAACAATCACAGAAGTCATCTTTTTTACATTGTTATGCTGCAAGGTTATCTTTGAAGTGTCACGTTCAAGGTCTTGTGCAGAAATGAATGCTGCTACCTTCACTGTAAAAATGATCTTCATTGTCTCTGATTATGGAGCGCGAAAGCTTAACTACTTTGCTTACTTTCACTCTATTTTTGCGTATGATATTGTATTTTGGGGCAACTATGTGTATTGAGCGAGGACACTCTTAGCGTAGCAGTAGCGTAGAACGTTTTTCTGTAATAAGTTATTTATTTGTATACTCTGTTTCCTCGTACTTCATCAATACTTTAAGCCGTTGGGAACAAAATTTTTGGAAATTTGAAAATTTGTGGTAAGTCTTACGGGACCAAACTGCTGAGGTCATCGGTCCTTAAGCTTACACAGTATTTAATGTAACTTAAACTAACTTACGCTAAGGACAACACATACACCCATGCCGGAGGGAGGACTCGAACCTCCGACGGGGGAGCCGCGGCACAAAATTTTTAATCCGCATTCTGTGAACTATGTGCTGATTCGTTCCATGAGCAAATAACTTGGGATCGCATGGTCCCACAGAACCTGATAAGCAAATAAATAAAGGAACTTAACGCCGGTATCTCTTCCCAATTTCCCAAGCTCGACATAGGCTGCTCGGCATATCTTGCTGGACAAAGAACTCCTCGAAGAAGGAGTCACGGTTAGGAGGGTTGTCTCCAGAACGAATAACTGACCTTGCAGTGGACTGGATGTTGTTCTGAGAGCGAGTCATCAGTTGCGTACGGACAGCATAGTCGGACTCGATTCCTAGAATGGCAAACGGTTTTAATCTGCCACAGAAGTTTCAAAACAACGTACAGTGCCCTAGAATGAAGTTTAATTCTGGAGTCATGTTAGTGCTTGACTGACATACGTTGTTCCGTATGGTAAATTCTGCGTGTGCTAAGAATATGTAAGCACGCATAACAGGAAGGGGGCGGGTTGGCACATTGAGTTCAGCTGTCTCTAGTGATAATGACATAAAATACCTGGAAAACTGTCACTAAAATGACCTGAAACTATCGTAAAAATGATACAAAACATACCGCGTGATCAAAAAGTCAGTATAAATTTGAAAACTGAATAAATCACGGAATAATGTAGATAGAGAGGTACAAATTGACACACATGCTTGAAATGATATGGGGTTTTATTAGAACCAAAAAAATACAAAAGTTCAAAAATGTCCGATAGATGGCGCTTCATCTGATCAGAATAGCAATAATTAGCATAACAAAGTAAGACAAAGCAAACATGATGTTCTTTACAGGAAATGCTCAATATGTCCACCATCATTCCTCAACAATAGCTGTAGTCGAGGAATAATGTTGTGAACAGCACTGTAAAGCATGTCCGGAGTTATGGTGAGGCATTGGCGTCGGATGTTGTCTTTCAGCACCCCTAAAGATGTCTGTCGATCACGATACACTTGCGACTTCAGGTAACTCCAAAGCCAATAATCGCACGGACTGAGGTCTGGGGAGCTGGGAGGCCAAGCATGACGAAAGTGGCGACTGAGCACACGATCATCACCAAACGACGCGCGCAAGAGGTCTCTCACGCGTCTAGCAATATGGAGTGGAGCGCCATCCTGCATAAACATCGTACGTTCAGCAGGTGTTTATCAGCGAGGCTGGGGATGATGTGATTCTGTAACATATCGGCGTACCTCTCACCCGTCACGGAACGAGTCATTGAGGTTTTGCTGTCCAGCGCCAACTGTCGGACATTTTGTGAACTTTGTTTTTTTTTTAATTCTAATAAAACCCCATGTGATTCCAAGCATGTGTGTCAATTCTTGCCTCCCCATCTACATTATTCTGTGGTTTATTAAGTTTTCAAATTTATACCGACTTTTTGATCACCCGGTACATAAAATGAGTTATAAAAAGAACTAGGGTAATGAAAAATTTACAGGAAGTTTGAAATGAAATTAGCAAGACTGCTATGTTTCTCTTTAAAAAAAAAAATCACATTCATTGAAGATATACGAAAACTGATGTATTTCGACCTTAGAGCGATTGCAGTGTATGACAGTCAGCGTGCAGAGGTTCTCTAAAGTGACAATACGTGCTTATGACAAGAAAATCTTTTTGAGATGGAAGGTACAAAATTGCTGACCTAACTTGAATCTTGCATATAAATGAATCGGTGTCAAAAATATCCACAGCACTCAGATGGGTGAGGAGAACTACGTACGGGTGAGCGGCAGGTAGCGCCAGGGGGCTCTGCTGGCGTCCTGGTGTGGGAATGTCCATCAGCCGCCATGCATCCCAATGGTAGCGCTGCAGGGCCTTCAGACCTGACGGCTGAGCCTGGCGCTCGCTCAGGTAGATGCCATGGTGCGGCAGGCTCCTTTGCGTCCCACGCTTGCGTCTGGCGTCTCTGCCAGAAGAGCTGCCGTGGTATTCCAGTGTGGTGGAGCCTTACCCTACGCGTTGTGTGTGAACACCAACTCGCTGTACACTGGAGCGCCAAAGAAACTGGTATAGGCACGGGTATTCAAACACAGAGATATGTAAACAGGCAGAATACGGCGCTGCGGTCGGCAATGCCTATATAAGACAACAAGTGTCTGGCGTAGTTGTCAGATCGGTTGCTGCTGCTACAATGGAAACTTATCAAGATTTAGGTGAGTTTGAACTTGGTGTGTTAGTCGGCGCAGAACAATGGGCACAGTATCTCTGAGGTAGCTATGAAGTGGGCATTTTCCCATACGACCATTTCACGAGTGTACCGTGAACATCAGGAATTCGGTAAAACATCAAATCTCCGACATCGCTGCGGCCGGAAAAAAATCCTGCAAGAACTTGACCAACGACGACTGAAAAGAAACGTTCAACGTGACAAGTGCAATCCTTCCGCAAATTTCTGCAGATTCCAGTGCTGGGCCATCAACAAACGTCACCGTGCGAACCATTTAACGAAACTTCATCGATATAGGCTTTCGGAGCAGAAGGCCCACTCATGTACTCTTGATGACTGCATGGCACAGAGCTTTACGCCTCGCCTGGGGCCGTTAACACTGAAATTGGACTGTTCATGACTGGAAACATCGTGCCTGAGCGGATGAGTCCCGTTCAAATTGTATCGAGTCGATGGACGTGTTCGGTATGGAGACAGTCTCATGAACCCATTGGCCCTGCATGTCAGCAGGGCACTGTTCAAGCTGGTGGAGGCTCTGTAATAGTGTGGGGTGTGTGCAGTTGGAGTGATATGGGGCCCCTGTTACGTCTAGGTACGACTCTGACAGGTGATAAGTACGTAACCATCCTGTCTGATTACCTGGATCCATTCGTGCCCATTGTTTATTACAGCAGGACAATGCGACACCCCACACGTCCAGAATTGCTACAGAGAGGCTCTCGGAACACTCTTCTGAGTTTAAACACTGCCACTGGCCACCAATCTCCCCAGACATGAACATTATTGACCAAATCTGGGATGCCTTGCAATGTGCTGTTCAGAAAAGATCTCCACCACCTCGTACTATTACGGATTTATGGACAGCCCTGCAGGATTGATGGTGTCAGTTCCCTCCAGCACTACTTAAGACATTGGTCGAGTCCATGCCACGCCGTGTTGTGGCGCTTCTGCGTGCTCGCGGGGGCCCTACACGATATTAGGCAGGGGTACCAGTTTCTTTGGCTCTTCAGTGTAATTTCCAAACACCGATTTGAAAATGGGTACTGAAACCTGTGGTAGCGATTCAAAAGCGCAAAATGTGGGAAATGTAATACGTATCAAATTTTTAATGGCAGAGAATAGAGCTTACGAAGGGACCAATAGAAAATATCGTAAATGACCGGGAAACGTTAAGTCTGGGAATGTGAAAACAGATTTCACTACAAATATACTGTTAGCCTGATACTATTTATAACATTGATCAGGTTCTAAACGAGCACTGCAAACACATGAGAAAGTGATGAGCAGATAACAATACCCTCAAAATTTCGTGTGGGTGAAATGTTTTGCCGCTGCTGACGCGAAAGCCTGCGGGCACTCTTGTAACGCGATGTCGACGTTGTAGCTTACGGCGAAGTAATGCTGTGGTGTTATGTGCAGACTCGCTTCTCAGTTATGACTACGGTATCCGTAGTTCATTGGAGGACTGTCGTACCTGCTCTTACTTACAGAGTTAATGAGCTCACGGCTGTTCCGCTTCAAGGGAGGAACTTTGATGGGAATTTGATTATGAGTAACGATCTGTACAGGACCGAAACGCGAGCATTTGCCGCAGGGCCTCGCTTTCATGTTAATCAGCAGAAACTCCGGAACTACTTTTGGCGTTCGCCTGAATCGGCAGCACTCTTCGCCCGCCGCTTCCTTTGCGGAGGCTCTACGGTGGTGGTTCACCGGCAAGAATGGAAAAGCGACGCGGCTGACGCCGACCTCTCTGTGAGAGCAGACGATTGAGTCGCTGCCACGAAACACGCAGGGAGCATTTCTGAATACCACCTGCAA
This sequence comes from Schistocerca serialis cubense, assembly GCF_023864345.2. NCBI lineage: Eukaryota > Metazoa > Arthropoda > Insecta > Orthoptera > Acrididae > Schistocerca > Schistocerca serialis. The sequence goes on from NC_064643.1 coordinate 97,237,564, forward strand.
TCAGCTGAAACACTGTACCTCTCATTTCTAAAAGAATGATGCTGCACACCATTGATAAAATCATCCTAGCTTTTTTCTGTTCCAGTCTATCTTAGCTTACAGATTTTACCTACTACATAAGTGACAGAGGGTTTTCGGTTTCATAACTCCATTATGGATATCTAAAATAAGTTGCCCTCTTTACAGCTGAAATGTAGGCTCAGACACACACACAATGCAAAAGCACTAAATCAATGCGTCTGGTACGTACATATTTTTATCGTCAGCAATAACTATCCGCAAAAATCTTCATTGTATGGGATACGTTTACAAACATTCATCCAGAGGGGAATGTTAGAACAATAGTGTCGCTAATCCACTCAGGTGACACAGGCCACGGGATACCTCCTAGCCGGCCGGGGTGGCCGAGCGGTTCTAGGCGCTTCAGTCCGGAACCATGCTGCTGCTACGGTCGCAGGTTCGAATCCTGCCTCGGGTATGGATGTGTGTGATGTCCTTAGGTTAGTTAGGTTTAAGTAGTTCTAAGTTCTAGGGGACTGATGACCTCAGATGTTAAGTCCTATAGTGCTCAGAGCCATTTGAACCACTTTAGCAACATCCAGTTTTTGGGTAATACCTTTTGCTATCGGACAACAGTGTTTTCCAAGCGACTCGTTCCGACGAGAACGTAAAATACTTGAATCGAGATAAGAGACGAGTGCGGGGCAGTGCCCTTTCCTTCCTATATACAGAAAACTACCAATTACTCCTCGTTGCGACTCACGCAACTAAATACTAAGAGACAAGTGTAAGGTGGCACTTGATCCTTTGTATATCCTGAGCTGCGGAATTACTATTATTCATCGCTACTTCTAGAGCCAAATTCTACAGAGCTTCTTCTTTACTAATAGGTAGAAAACTCAGTGTAAGAACAGCGGCTGGATGCTTATCGGAAAAATCAGTGGCTCCCTAAAACGTGTACAGTCTTCTCGTAGTTTTCTGCAACGTCATCGAACTGTCATTTAACAGTGAGCGTTGTCGACCACTGAGCTTTTCCCTGGTGATGCCTGTGCCTCCGACTGTCTCTCGCTGCTTCACTCATCTGCTACTCTACTGCTCCGATGGGTTTTTCAGGGTCTCGGAGTACTTTCCTGTAGCAGTATTTATTTTCCCAGTTTTCCTGGAAGGTCCGTCTGATGATCGAAATCTTTCCAGAAGCTTCTGGCATGCCGTCGAACAGTCTAGAAACTCGCCACTTGCTCCATCACTTACCTGTTCGGACCTCGGTCACCAGTATATGGCTATTTCCATTGCTTGCAGTGTACTGTCTCCCCGGTAGTGACCACGGCTGTGTTGGTGTACCGCTTTCACCTGGGGAGTCCTAACTGTTGCTCTCGCCATCTCTGCTTTCTGCTGGTCATATTCAGCAAGTTGGTGCAGGGAGGGGCAACTGACCCTTAACATAGACAAATGTAATGTATTGCGAATATATAGAAAGAAGGATCCTTTATTCTACGATTATATGACAGCGGAACAAACACTGGTAGCAGTTACTTCTGTAAAATATCTGGGAGTATGCGTGCGGAACGATTTGAAGTGGAATGATCATATAAAATTAATTGTTGGTAAGGCGGGTGCCAGCTTGAGATTCATTGGGAGAGTCCTTAGAAAATGTAGTCCATCAACAAAGGAGGTGGCTTACAAAACACTCGTTCGACCTATACTTGAGTATTGCTCATCAGTGTGGGATCCGTACCAGATCGGGTTGACGGAGGAGACAGAGAAGATCCAAAGAAGAGCGGCGCGTTTCGTCACAGGGTTATTCAAGAGAGGCGCTCTGCATCGCGGTGTAGCTTGCTGTCCAGGTTTCGAGAGGGTGCGTTTCTGGATGAGGTATAGAATATATTGCTTCCCCCTACTTATACCTCCCGAGGAGATCACGAATGTAAAATTAGCGAGATGTACTGCCACAGTTTTTGGAGACTATGTCCATTTTTGTCTTCGAAAGGATGGAGTTTTAAAATGACGGTGCACCAGCCCACTTCGATGTTAATGTCCTCGAGCATCTGGGCTACAAGAACTCTCAACACTGAAATGGAGGGGGAGATCCTGTCCCATTGCCAGTGCGATCACCGGATGTCACACTTTTGGGCTTTTTCCTCTGAGGTTACGTCAAGACGCTGGTGTATGACACCCCCGTAAAAACAGACGAAGACCTCCTTGCTAGGATCCAAGCTGCCTGTCTCCTAATATGACAGACACCCGGGATCTGTGCGAGAGTGCGGCAGAACTGCATACGCCATTGCAATACATACAGGAAAGGGAAGTAATGACAGTGGCACGTAAAGTGCCCTCCGCCACACAACGTTGCGTGGCTTGCGGAGTATAAATGTAGATGTAGATGTAGATGTAGATGTCTCTCCAGTGCCGCGTCTGTGCCTTGCCTGTTAATGAAATTTCCACTCTTATATTAATAAATATTGACAGCCATGACCCAACGGAGAATGACTGGAATGTGCGCCCACAATTACAGCATGTGGGACATCATGCTGATCGTGGTGGGAATTAAGTACCTGGCCCAAAGGAATAGAAGGGAAGTGCGTACAGTAAATTTCCCAATGATGATTTGGAAAAGTGTGTTACTGGTCAGGAATTTCTACGGTATACACAGAATTTACAGCTTTGCAAGAACGTCACAATATGACGTCTACAGAAGTTAGAAAACTGCGAGAAGGAAATTGTTCTTTCCATGGGCTCTGGTTTTAAAACGTGCGGGCGTAGCTGAATAATCATGTGCCAAAGAGATAAGATTATTAAAGAAAAAGAAAACAGGACAACTGCAAGTAGGACTCATTCTCTCTCTCTCTCTCGGGACTACGTACAAACCTAGGTATGTAGGTAGTTGATCTATAGGTTTTGATGAGTGAGTTGGCGAGTAGCAAAATATTTTAATTAAATAGCCCTATCTTTAGAGGCTTAAATTTTGCACACCGTCAAGGGACCACAGACATTAGTACGTGACATTGTCAACTTGGTACCTCTGCCCGTTCCTAAGAAAACTGTACTCTTAACAGACGGATGAACAGACAGACAAATGGACGACTGTACTCTTAACAGGCGGATGAACAGACAGACAAATGGACGGACAACAAAGTAGTCCTGTATGGATTGTATGTTTACCGACTGACGCACGGAACCCTGAAAAGGCAGGCTGTCTTAAATTTTTACGAAACTGAATAATCAGAACTGAAGTAGCCAATGGCTTTTTCAGGTTAATCGTGGTTTCATGGCCTTCAGTACGAAGACTGGTTTGATGCAATTCTCCAACCCTGTGCGAGCCTCTTCATTCTTGGATAAGTGCTGATAGTTATTTTCAGGTACAGATTTATACACTTTACTTACACCCGGATTTGACAATTTCTTGATGCTTGAAGATATGACCTATTAAGCGATCACATCTTAGTCAAGTTGGGGGGAAATATTTGTCATTTTTAATCAGAACTTCCATATTAGTTAATAGATCTACTCATCTAATCTTCAGCCTTCTATAACAGAACAATTCTAAACCTTCTATTCTTTTCTTGCCTGAACTCTTTATCATCCGCTTCTCACATCTGTATCAGGCTCAAAAAAGGGCTCAAATGGCTCTGAGCACTATGGGACTTAACATCTGAGGTTATCAGTCCCCTAGAACTTAGAACTATTTCAACCTAACTAACCTAAGGACATCACACACATCCATGCCCGAGGCAGGATTCGAACCTACGACCGTAGCGGTCGCGCGGTTCCAAACAAACGCCTAGAACCGCTCGGTCGCTGCGGCCGGCTATTAGGCTACAGTTCAGACAAATACCTACTCGAAAGACTACCTAACATTTAAATTTATATACGTAGTAACACATTTATCTCCTCAAGAAAGTCTCTTCATGCTGTTACCAATACGTACTTTATGTCCTCTCTACTTCGGCCACTATCAGTGATTTTACTGTCCAAATAGCAAAGGTCATCCATTACTTGTATTGTCTCATTTCCTGATTTTATTTGGCTACATTCAGTTACCCTTGTTTTAACGACACTTACGTGGACATTACACTGCGTTTAAATGTTGTCATAGTGTCAGTGTGTGAGTAGTGTTGTCAGACAAAAGTGTTTAATTGTTGTATTATCGTTATGGCGTTGGCATGTAGACGCGTAGCGCGTGGCAACACCCGGCGTCTGAGAAGCCTTACTACCTCCCCTCCCTGTTTTTGTGACGTAATTCCCGACACTGCTGCCGCTCTGTCCGGGACTTCATTTCGGTTTGCTAGATAATAATGGCAGAGAAAATGTAGAGGCTATAAAGTCCTTTAGTGGTCGTGTTTACTTGAAACGTAGAGAAGGAAGGTAAGATACTTTTCGAGACGGACAAACAGACGAAACAACAAGAGGAAAACCGTTGGGCGGAAGACCGCTTTCTCATAGGGCACCGTCTGTAAATTATCTGCTCCATTCGGCTCGATATGAAACGCCGCCGCCGTGATCGAGTGCTGCGCTTGATCGGAAGGTGGGCCAATAAAGCTGCGACCAGTAAATCCAGGCCCCACCGTCTCCTCCTGGCGTGGCCGGAAAAACAAGCCACCCACCTCTACGACTCTCCGGCCGGGAGCCTGCGTCCTGTACCGAAAGTCGAGGACGTTCCTTTATTGGTTCCAGAGCGAGCTCATTTGTCCAGGTACAGCTAAGTGACGTAATGATTCAAACTGGATGTTTGTCGGCCTTCACTAAAATATAAAATGTGTATCAAAACAACCCAAATTATTTAAAGGTAAGTTTATTGATGTGAGATAATTAATCTAAGTAGTGCCATTAGTCTGACTGCACTATAATGTAATACATAATTTTCATTACAAAATCTGATGACAAGGCTCGTTCAATAAGTAATGTCCCAAACATTCTTACAGCCGTTAATATATAGGGTGTTTTACGACGATGCAAACGAATGAGGGAAGCAGAGGATAATGAAACAAGCAAATTAACATAAGTCTCGAAACCAATGGTTTCCCCAATATAACGTATGCACAAAAGACTCATTTCAATGTTACAGCACTGTTAATGTCTAAGGATAGATTTATGCTGAAGTTTATGGCTAAAGAATGCGCATGTTGTACATTCGTGATGATGCATTCGTACATTTTCATGTGCCTTCCAGGTCCCCCAGCTTGATCCAATGGATCTTTTGTGTGGCGATATTTGAAAGCTTTGGTATATTCCAGCCCTCTTGATAGCGACGGTGAACTCTGAAAATACGTTATGGATGGTTGTGAATGCCAGGCCTGGGGTTTTTGAATGTGTACAGGTAGCAATGAGGAAACATCCTGGAACTAGCCTTCACAAGAACGGTGACCATGTGGAACACATGGTACAATGTGTTTCTGCTCAGTTGGATACATGCAATTTGGATCATCGGGGACCCATAAGGTGTTCACGTACTCATTCGTAAGCCATCGTATAGGAGAAACTATTGGTTCCAAAATGTTCAAATGTGTATGAAATATTATGGGGCTTAACTGATAAGGTCATCAGTCCCTAAGCTTACACACTACTCAACCTAAATTATCCTAAGGACAACACACACACCCATGCCCGAGGGAGGACTCGAACCTCCGCTGGGACCAGCCGTACAGTCCATGACTGCAGCGCCCTAGACCGCTCAGCTAATCTCGCGCGGCAACTACTGGTTTGCAAATGCACGGGATATTAAGGGCTTAAGTGCAGATATTTTTATTGGTGACTGAGGTCAGTTTGGTGAACAAGATTACATCATTATTTACTTCATTTGAGGATTAATAATAATTATAGCAATTAGGAGTACTATGTTTTTAGACTATTTAGTACCTCCGAGTATATGCGGCAAGAGCAAATCATTAACGCTTATTTTCCTCTGGCCAACAGGTCAGCTGTTTAAGTGCGGACGCGTGGACACAAAACTGTTACTCTATGCTGACGGGCGTAGTCCACCAAGTGGCGCAGTTACGACCATCCAGGATGCAAATTATCTGACGTGTTTGCAGGAGGACTGTTAGATGCAGGGCAGAAACAACTAACATACTGAAATGGGTACTTATTAAGATACTAATGACAACAGTATCTGAGCTTGTACCCCTAACACCTTCTATACAAGGCGTCTCTAACCTTTTGGGTCCACAACCGATTGAGATAAGAAACCAATGGTCGTAAGTGCATATGTATTGTATTACGGACATACACAGCGTGCAGTGCATAACAACAAAGTAGCTCATAATAACTGTTCAAAGCGACGACCGCCAGTCTTATAATATGTGTTGCAGCGGCGCATGCAGTTCTGCCGCAGTCTCGCACAGATCCCGGGTGTCTGTCATATTAGGAGACAGGCAGCTTGGATCCTAGCAAGCAGGTCTTCGTCCGTTTTTACGGGGGCTTTATACACCAACGTCTTGACGTAACCTCAAAGGAAAAAGTCCAGAAGTGTGACATCCGGTGATCGCACTGGCAATGGGACAGGATCTTCCCCTCCATTTGAGTGTTGAGAGTTCCTGTAGCCCAGGTGCTCGAGGACATTAACATCGAAGCGGGCTGGTGCACCGTCATTTTAAAGCCCCATCCTTTCGCAGACAAAAATGGATACAGTCTCCAAGAACTGTGGCAGCACATCTCGCAGGAACACCAGATACCGTGGACCATTCAACTGAGGGGGCAGCAAATAAGGTCGTATTTGGTGACTTTGGACAATACCCGCCCATACGACGATAAATAATCGTTGATGGTGGTCAAGGATGCGAGTGGCGTAGGGACTGTCCTTGCTCGAGATGTGGCAGTTGCGGCTGTTGAAAACATCATCATAAGTGAAAGAGATCTCATCCGTGAACAGTTGAAACTGTACGAATTTCGCAGCTACAGCACTGCCGTTGCTAATCCATTGACAAAAGTGAGCGGAGGGCTTAAAATCCCTTGGTCCCAGTGCTTGCATACTTTCTTTATAACAGGGCTGTAATACCTCTCCCACCAATACTCTCCACACTGTATCCTTGGAAGCGCGCCTTTCGCAGACAAGTTGACGGCGTACTTATTGCTGGGTGGTGGTCCACATTTCTTAAAAGTCTGGTGTTCGGCTCTCTGAGGCATGAACGACCCCATCTCTCGGATTTTGGAATACACGGAGGTAAACTACTTCCAGTTAGTATGACGACTGTTGGAAAAGCTTTCTCTGTACATTCGAGCTGCTTCACGGCCACTTTTGCTGCCGCACCGTACAAAAACGCATGTCTGGGATTTCTCGTGGCAAGTAACGTTCCATCTTTGACTACGCGTCATGCACTGTACACAGTAACACGCCTCACCATGGACTTATCACAAGCTGTCTGATGCAATGGACGACTGAAACCAGCGATAATGGTGTGCGTGCGACACAGTCTGATGCACCAGTGCGAAGTTTGCGGTAGTCACATGACACACGTGCTATGAATTAAGTTATATACACTACGTGTGTGAGGTGGTGAGGGGTGTGCGCTGTTCATCTCCCGCTACCTGCTGCAGTGTGCAACGATACCGGTTGTCTTTGCGAGGGTGCGGCAGAACTGCACGCGCCGTTGCAACACATGCGCCGAGACCGAACGTTGTCACTTGAACAATTTCTGTGAGCCACGTTGTAGTTATGCTGTGTATATCAAATAACATAGTAACTATACACGTCCGACTATTCGTTCCCTATCTCATTGTAACCAGTTGTGGATCCCACTATTACCCGCTTCAGTTTGATCCAATGGATTTGAGAGACACTGTATGTCTATTGCGATTATTTGTTTGTTCATTACCCTTTGCTCGGCCCTCCCGTTCGTACCTTTTCTATTTAAATACACTATACACAAGGTGCTCTAAAATTCCCCTCACAAACTACACTACTGGCCATTAAAATTGCTGCACCACGAAGGAATGCAGATGACAAACGGATAATCATTGCACAAATATAATATAATATACTAGAACTGCCATGTGATTACATTTTCACGCAATTTGGGTGCATAGATCCTGCGAAATCAGAACCCGGAACAACCACCTCTGGCCGTAATAACGGCCTTGATACGCCTGAGCATTGAGTCACACAGAGCTTGGATGGCGTGTACAGGTACAGCTGCCCATGCAGCTTGAACACAATACCACAGTTCATCAAGAGTAGTGACTGGCGTATTGTGACGAGCCAGTTGCTCGGCCACCATTTACAGAAGTTTTCAGTTGGTGAGAGAGCTGGAGAATGTGCTGGCCAGGGTAGCAGTCGAACATTTTCTGTATCCAGAAAGGCCCGTACAGGGCATGTAACATGAGGTCGAGCATAACCCTGCTGAATTGTAGGGTTTCGCAGGGATCGAATGAAGGGTAGAGCCACGGGTCGTAACGCATCTGATATGTAACGTCCACTGTTCCAAGTGCCGTCAATGCAAACAAGAGGTGACCGAGACGTGTAACCAATGGCACCCCATACCATCACGCCGGGTGATACGCCAGTATGGCCATGACGAATACACGCTTCCAATGTGCGTTCACCGCGATGTCGCCAAACACGGTTGCGACCATCATGATGCTGTAAATAGAACCTGGATTCATCAGAAAAAATGACGTTTTGCCATTCGTGCACCCAGCTTCGCCGTTGACTACACCATCGCAGGCGCTCCTCTCTGTGATGCAGCGTCAAGGGTAACCGCAGCCATGGTGTCCGAGCTGATAGTCCATGCTGCTGCAAACGTCGTCGAACTGTTCGTGCAGATGGTTGTTGCCTTGCAAACGTCCCCATCTGTTGACTGAGGGATCGAGACGTGGCTGCACGATCCGTTACAGCCATGCGGATAAGATGCCTGTCATCTCGACTGCTAGTGATACGAGGCCGTTGGGATCCAGCACGGCGTTCTGTATCACCCTCCTGAACCCACCGATTCCATATTCTGCTAACAGTCATTGGATCTTGACCAACGCGAGCAGCAATGTCGCGATACGATAAACCGCAATCGTGATAGGCTACAATCCGACCTTTATCAAAGTCGGAAACGTCATGGTACGCATTTCTCCTCCATACACGTGACATCACAACAACGTTTCACCAGGCAACGCCGGTCAACTGCTGTTTGTGTATGAGAAATCGGTTGGAAACTTTCGTCATGTCAGCACGTTGTAGGTGTCGCCACCGGCGCCAACCTTGTGTGAATGCTATGAAAAGCTAATCATTTGCATATCACGGCATCTTCTTCCTGTCGGTTAAATTTCACGCCTGTAGCACGTCATCTTCGTGGTGTAGCGATTTTAATGGCCAGTAGTGTATACAAGTCCTAGAAGTTTGTAAGAGGACTTTTAAAGTACCGTTTATTTCTAATACGTCGTGTTAAGTGCGTGTTACTTCATGTTTCTTCTGCAACTGTGAGAAGCCCCGAAGTATTCCAACAGATTGCAGAACCGTAACGTACCGTCAAAATGGCGTCTACGCAAGACACTTTTCACAAGCAACGTGCTATAATTGAAATCTTGGTTGCGGAAAAAGAAACTGTGATCAACGTCCGTAAATGTTTGTATGCATTTTATTGTAATGCAACTTATAGGATTAATTTCGGGCTGTGGTAAAGAAAGTTAAAGCGGAAGGAAGTGCAGAAACTGAGCTCCATGTTCGGCCACGTTTGTGACTTCCTGTACAGGTATTGCTCTCGACATAGCGTGGGTGCCATTATTTGTACACACCCTCACATCACAAGTTGACATCGATTTCACTGTTGTCGGTTAGCGCTGAAAATCCGTGTGAAATGATTGAGATTCTTGATCATTCAGAATAATTTGTCAACATGACAATGCACGCTGACACACAAGTCTCGGAACTCGGAGATGTATCCTCAAATTGGGCTGGACATCGCTGTCGGATGTCCATGTGTTTGGGATACTTACGGATTTTCCATAAGAGATACAATTTGAAGATGACGATAACGTAATTCGTGTAGCGAAAACATGTCTACGGCCACAAGGAGAACAGGTTCTACAGCAGGGAATACATGCTCCTACTAACGTGGGGGTAACGCCAGTGAACGCGATGGAGATTACGTAGAAAAAACAGTACACGGAAAAGAAACATTGACTGCTATTATCACCAATTCTAATTCTTAAAAGTACATCTGTTCAGAGAAAAAAAGGTGCCATTGGTTTTGAACACACCTTGTATAGATATACAGGAAGAGTCACATATGGCCTAATTGCATCTTTTATTTCATGGACAGCTCAAGATATCAAAACGATGTTTTCGGAAAATAATAGTGACTCGTTGCTAATGCAGGTGGTTAATAAAGAGAATGAGACATCTACAAAAAAGATAACACGTTAATAAGTTTATTTACACAACATACATTTAATAACTGAGATGTTAATAATTTTATATATCTGTAGGTGTAAGTTCTTCTACAGTGCTGAGCCATGTGCAAGGCGTTTTCAATAAGTAATGCAACATTTTTTACTAAAAGCCAGTTGGTTTTATTCTGGATTCAAATATACCGCATTATTTCCAACTCTTTTGGCTAGGAAATCTATTTTTCTACATAATCTCCGTTCAATGCGACGACCTTACGTCACCTTACTGGAAGGGCCAACATGCCCGCATGGTGCCATTCTACTGGTCGACGCTGGAGCCGACTTGCTGCTGCACCAATAACGACCCCATCAACCACGTACTCCTTCCCGCGAAATGCATCCTTCATTGGGCCAAACAGACGGTAGTCGGAAGGTGCAAGATCCAGGCTGCGGGGTGGTTGAGAAAGAAATCGAAGATGAACAGTCCAACGAAGTTCTGTGAGCTCCTCTCGGGTTTGCAGACTTGCGCGAGGCCTTACATTGTCATGGAGAAGTGAAGTTCGTTTGCATTTTTGTGGCGACGAACACGCTGTAGTCGTTTCTTCAATGTCCTGAGGATAGCACAACACACTTCAGCGTTGATCGTTGCATCATGATGGAGGACACTGAAAAGAATAGTCCCTTCAGAGTCCGGGAAGGCCGTCGCCATGACTTTACGGCCGAGGGTGCGGCTTCGAAATTTTTAACCGGAGGAGAGGTGGTGTGGCACCATTCCCTGTATTGTCACTCTGTTACCGGTTAGAAGTGAGAACCCATTTTTCGTCACCTGTGACGCTGTTCGACAAAAAAATTGTCACTGTCTGCCTCATAATGCTCAAGCAGTTCCACACAGCTGGTCCTTCGATGCTCTTTATGGTCTTCTGTTAGGTGGAGAGTAACCCAGCGGGCACACACCTTAGGGTACCCCAGCTGGCGGACGAGTGTGTCAGCAGTACCGACAGTGGAGTCCAGTTGAGCAGCGAGGTGTTTGTGAGCTGTCCATCACTTCGAATGAGAGTGTCCGCACGTTCCAACATTGAAGGAGTCACAGCTGTGTGCGGCCAGCCGACACAGGTGTGTTTGCGCGACCTTGTTGCGATGATGACAGACGCCTCGCCCGACGACTAGCCGTGCTTTTGTTCACTGTCAGGCCGCCGTAGACCGTAGACATTCTGCAAGCGCCTATGAGTATCTGCGATGCTCTTGTTTTCGGTCAAAAGAAGCTCAATGATAGCTCTCTGCTTGGAATGCATCTCCATTAAAGACATTTTGAAGGCTACGTACTGCCCCGCCACCTATCAGAACTTCATGAAACTACAGAAGCCGAAGCGGGAATATTTCACGATGTCCTACAACAAAGTCAGCATTTTTTCAACCGAAACTGCCCGAGAAAGAAAGTGTTGTATTACTTACGGAACGCCGTCGTATTAAGAGAGCAATACTCTTGACAGAAACAAAAAGTATTGAATGCTGATACGCTTAAATAGTCTCTGAATATCAGTAATACTTAGTAACGTCGTGCTACGTCAGTGTAATGTGCTCACTGCAGTCTTCCCTCCTAACGTTGTTATATATAACCGGCTGCGCTGGCCGAGCGGTTTTAGGCGCTTCACTCCGAAACTACGCGGTTGCTAAGGGCTCAGGTTCGAATCCTGCCTCAGGAGTGGATGTGTGTATGTCCTCAAGTTAGTTAGGTTCAAGTAGTGCTAAGTTTAGGGGATTGATGCCCTCAGATGTTAAGTCCCATAGTGCTTAGAGCCATTTGAACCATTAAGTACAGGGTTATTACAAATGATTGAAGCGATTTCACAGCTCTACAATAACTTTATTATCTGAGATATTTTCACAATGCTTTGCACACACATACAAAAACTCAAAGTTTTTTAGGCATTCACAAATGTTCAATATGTGCCCCTTTAGTGAATCGGCAGACATCAAGCCGATAATCAAGTTCCTCCCACACTCGGCGCATCATGTCCTCATCAATGAGTTCGAAAGCGTCGTTGATGCGAGCTCGCAGTTCTGGCACCTTTCTTGGTAGAGGAGGTTTAAACACTGAATCTTTCACATAACCGCACAGAAAGAAATCGCATGGGGTTAAGTCGGGAGAGCCATGACATGAATTGCTGATCATGATCTCCACCACGACCGATCCATCGGTTTTCCAATCTCCTGTTTAAGAAATGCCGAACATCATGATGGAAGTGCGGTGGAGCACCATCCTGTTGAAAGATGAAGTCGGCGCTGTCGGTCTCCAGTTGTGGCATGAGCCAATTTTCCAGCATGTCCAGATACACGTGTCCTGTAACGTTTTTCTCGCGAATTTGCTGCACGAATGCGTGAGGATTCTCTACCGCCCAGATTCGCACATTGTGTCTGTTCACTGCACCATTAAGAAAAAATGTTGCTTCATCACTGAAAACAAGTTTCGCACTCAACGCATCCTCTTCCATGAGCTGTTGCATCCGCGCCAAAAATTCAAAGCGTTTGACTTTGTCATCGAGTGTCAGGGCTTGTAGCAATTGTAAACGGTAAGGCTTCTGCTTTAGCCTTTTCCGTAAGATTTTCCAAACCGTCGGCTATGGTAGGTTTAGCTCCCTGCTTGCTTTATTCGTCGACTTCCATGGGCTACGCGTGAAACTTGCCCTCACGCGTTCAACCGTTTCTTCGCTCACTGGAGGCCGACCCGTTGATTTCCCCTTACAGAGGCATCCAGAAGCTTTAAACTGTGCATACCATCGCCGAATGGAGTTAGCAGTTGGTGGATCTTTGTTGAACTTCGTCCTGAAGTGTCGTTGCACTGTTATGACTGACTGATGTGAGAGCATTTCAAGCACGACATACGCTTTCTCGGCTCCTGTCGCCATTTTGTCTCACTGCGCTCTCGAGCGCTCTGGCGGCAGAAACCAGAAGTGCAGCTTCAGCCGAACAAAACTTTGAGTTTTTCTACGTATCTGTAGTGTGTCGTGACCATATGTCAATGAATGCAGCTACAGTGAATTTATGAAATCGCTTCAATCATTTGTAATAGCCCTGTAAATAGATACACTGCGTCTGAGGTGAAACTCTGAATTTCGGCTGCTTAAAAAAAGGCGCCGGCCATTTAAAATCGCAAGCAGTGAGGTCATGTCAGTTTAGCGTCCTCTGGTGGCGCGTATGTGTGGGGCCCCCATCGGAAAGCGCGAACGATGGAGGAGTGATGCTCTCGCCCAGCAGGGCGCTGGTGGGAGGTTCCAAAGTGTATAGATTTGAGTCCAGAAGAACAGACACCACTCAGATGTATGTACGTTTCTTTAAGCGCATGGCGGCTCCTTCACGTTTGTTTCCGTGCGGATGTCATAGTATTGTCCGAACTCCTACGGGAATTAATAATTCGGGAGTATGGTTTAGTGGACGAGGGACGCTACAACTGCAGCGTGCGATAAGTTCAAAATATGGGTCGGACGGCAAGCGTGTCTGGATGGGCGGGTTGGTAAGTCAACCGGTCTGGAGTTCGGAGCACCTGGGTTCGAGTCCCGGTCCCACACAAATTTTCAATTTTCGCCATATCATTACCATAACGGCCTATGCAGTTTGAAGTCGCAAGTTTCATGCCCATCCTTTACCTCTACCTCCATATTCACTATTTCATACCAAGATTTAAAAGTACCGTCTCTCTCTTAGCGGGTCACCGGGTTCGGTGACGAAGATGTAGTCTATACCACAGATAGGCTGAGCGGCACGACATCTTCCACACAACTTAATGCACAGTACATGGGGTGTCATCGAACTCCCAACATTTCTAAGTCAATGCCGTCATGTGTTAAAATTTAAGAGTTCCACACCTCATTCCGTAATTGTGTGTCATGCTTTCCGTGGGATGGTCGTACCCGAAACCTCATCTAGCAGTCTTTGTCTTTTATCAATAACATTATAATAAACAGCTAAATCATACTAGTTTTGAAATGAATTTAATGCACTGTAATCAAATGCATGGTTTATGGGGATAAAGTCAATGAAGAAGCAATAACATCAAATCTTGTCAGTGTAAACTGCACAGTAAAATCAGGAAAATTATGTTCAACTCTCGGACTGATAGAAATTTTTCAATTGCCACGGCTTATTCGATCTAATTTTTAACGAGAATGAATTGTCTTGATAAGTGAAGGAAATGGTAGTTAACACTGCTTACAGAAATACAACGTGCCTTCAAAGTGCAATTCCAAATTAGCTAAATGACATAGTTGTATGAATGCTGTGTTACTGGGAATAATGGTAAAAAGGCTCAAATATAAAAATGTTGCTGTTCAAGCAGTCAAGAACAGTAACTGTTCATGGTTGTGTTTTGTTTAATGTGAACTGTTTCATACTGATTTTATCTTGCGTGCACTCCATGCTGAATAAACAGTACAGTGCAGGGTGTTATTTGTTGATCGCTAAAAATGGTTCAAATGGCTCTGAGCACTATGGGACTCAACTGCTGTGGTCATCAGTCCCCTAGAACTTAGAACTACTTAAACCTAACTAACCTAAGGACATCACACACACCCATGCCCGAGGCAGGATTCGAACCTGCGACCGTAGCAGCAGCGCGGCTCCGGACTGGAGCGCCTAGAACCGCACGGCCACCGCGGCCGGCGCTAAAAATGATTCAAATGGCTCTGAGCATTATGGGACTCAACATCTGAGGTCATCAGTCCCCTAGACTTAGAACTACTTAAACCTAACTAACCTAAGGACATCACACACATCCATGCCCGAGGCAGGATTCGAACCTGCGTCCGTAGCAGCAGCGCTGTTCCGGACTGAAGCACCTAGAACTGTTCGGCTACAGCGGCCGACTGATCGCTAAAGAAAGATGAATTTGTAAAACGTCTGTCAGTGTCGAGCGAATAATTCGCAGGACGGTTTCTTATCGAAGGAATAACAAGCATTAATGCATGTCACAAAGCCATTGCACTATCGACGTGAAGTCACTTTCTTCTGCTATTATGTGCTGTCTTCTATGCTGTGCCTGATGCATGCTATTCTACATCTGAATATTTTCGCATATGTGCCTGCTGCATTGCCGTTCGGCTGCCATGTTACATTGGCAGTCCCAGTCACATTACGAAAATTTTTTCTAGCTTACTTAATACATCACGTTTCCAATTTAATTACGCATTTTTTCCGCTATAAAATTAATTACTTTGGGGGTTATTCGGCTTATTTTTGTTATCTGGGCATAGCGACGATAATCACCAGTAACACATTTGTGGATGGCCCAATCACCACACAGATAATTGCGACAGTTACACAGCAAAGCCAGGATTGGGTTACCCGTCGCATTATAAAATCTCTGAATCACATTTAAAAAAAAAAAGGACTTTGGAGTTATATAATCTAAACTGCATTCAAAACAGGAACCGCGACGTTTTCAGTGAACTAGCAAGTAGAAACAGTGGTTATACGGGTTTTACAGAGACGTCTTTCTAAATGTTTTGCAATATCTAACCTGGTTTATTTTTATAAATTACTGTTAATTATTCTTATTGCTCGTAATGCGTATTTTGATGTCCAGTTTGAGTGCAAAGGTTTCTTCCTGACCCTTAACATAGTTAACGATAGTATATGAAATACACCCAAGCAGTCCGGATTCTACGGTAAACTGAAAATTTCCTTGCAAGGGAATTTATACATTATGTCGGTGAGATGCAAAGAAATGCAAGGTCCAGTACAGTCATGACTAGAAAATAAAGTTGTACTCCATCCATTTTGCAATGATTACTCTATTTTTTCGAAGGGGGAATTGAACATGATCCGTTTCCTATTGAGAGCACTGCTGCTACAATCTAAGCTAAATACATACGAAAGAAAAGGCATTTCAGAACTTCAATTCACACTGTTTACCTGCATCAGGGAGAGCATGTACCGTCAGAATGGCTTACCTACAGCCTACGCATTGATTAATAAACCTTATATTCTGGTGCGCCGTTATGAAGTAGCTATACAGTATACTGTGTCTTCATTATGAAAAAAAATAATAATTTTTAAGGTTCCATGCATCAATCTGCTGTCTGTCTGTCTGTCTGTCGGTCCGACTGTTAAGAACCCTTTTTCTCAGGAACGGTTCGACGTATCAGGTTCGCATTTATGTCCGATATTAACATCTATAGGCCCTAGAGGTGTAAAAGTTTTAAGCTTGTAAGCCAATTCAGTCAAAAGATACGGGCATTTACGTCACATATTTTGATACACGAAAACTCACTCATCAAAAGCTAAAATCATTAAATTTGACAGGAAGCGTTGTTTTACACTAAAAGTAAAGCAAAAATTCCGAAAGTTGTTAATTTTTAATTTTATCATACGAAAACCTTATTTTAAATTTTGTTATCCATTTGTCTGGTTGTCTGTTAAGACCTATTTTCTATGGAACAGATTGATGTATGAATATCAAATTTATATTGAATATTAAGGGCTATGATCCCTTGGCGATGCAAAAAATTAAGCTTCTAAGACAATGCGATGAAAAGATTCGGCCGTTTATGTCACCTGTTTCGAACTTACTCATCAAAACATGTAGTGTATTTCCCGTTGATCTCTAATCACGAAATTTGGCAAGAAGTAATGACTCACAGTACAGGTAATGGGAAAAATTCGAAAATTTTTAATTTGTAATTACACCATACGAAAGAAATATTTTGGTTTTGTAATTTTTTATCCGAGTCCCTAACAATCTTTTAAGCCCCCTTTTCCTCTGGAATAGGTTGGCGTATCAAGTTAAAATTTGTCACATACTTAAGTCTACGATCCCTTAGAGGTGCAAAACATTTAAGCCTCTAAGGCAATGCAACCACAGGATTAGCTCATTTATGATGTATAATATATTTTGATACTCGCAAACTCACTGAAGAAAACTTATAGGGTGCTTCCCTTTGACCAAGAATCATGAAATTCGGCAAGAAGCAAGTACAAGCGAAGTAAAAACGTCTGAAACTCGTTTAATTGCAGCAACATCTCATCAAAAATATATTTTCCCCATTTGAACATACATTGCACTCATCATCCGCCAGAAGCATTAAAGTCGATCATTACTGCATAAAATGTAAGTTGTAGTCTTGTTCTAGTAACCAGACAGAAATGTTTCAATAAACGTTTTCTCTCTATAAATATATAAACTGAAGTCCCCTATTCGCTTCTATTTGTATGTTCGGGCTAATTTTAGGAACTACTGTAGAGATTTTGATACGGTCTTGGAATTCCTGGGACCAGTATCTTGCCAGTATCGATATCTATAAAAGGCAAAAATCATTGAAATTGTCGATTTCCAGGGTGGATTATATATATATAATTAAGTTTGTATTTTTTAATGTGGTGTACGTTCACTGATGTGAAAAAAGATGTTCCGTTCCCTACCTCACACTGTAAGGGACTATGTTCGACCTAGGATTCAAGCTAACTTCACACGAAATTTGATCGAAATCGATTCAGCAGTTTAGTCTCGAAAACGTAAGTTACTTTCATACTTAGTCATATTAGGATGGAAAGGTGGATTCAGCACGTTGAACATTTAATCGTATTAGATAAAACATATCAACCAATAACACCTTTTTGACAAATGTGATGATGTTCTAAAGTCAAATAAAAAATAACTTTTTTCAAAGACAAAATATTTTCCCGTAATTCACGCAGTATCCATCGAATCAATAAATATCTTTTACTAAACATGTCACAAAGTAGCCTACGTGGCTCCTCGGGGTTTAAGCTATCTTCTTACCGAATTTCATAGAAATAGGCTCAGCGGTTTAGTCATAAGAACGTAACAGACAGTTTCTACCATATTTATAATGTAAGTATCGATAACTAGGAGCAATTCTGAGAGCTCATCCTATTCCCTAGAAGAGCTGTTCCATGGCAGACAACCATGAATTCAATATATGCAGACACTCTGTTAATACACGGTTATTCATAAATGTCAGTAGGCGGTTGCACAATAACACTAAAAGATATTTAGAAAAATTGCGCAGTTCCGGACTGAAGCGCCTCGAACCGCTCGGCCACAGCGGCCGACTTTTCACGATTCCAGCGCACAGGTTTATGCCACATCGTACCGAAAGCCACGTTCATGGGTCAGGTAAGGGGTTGTATTCCGATCAATAACGGCTATTGTGTAGGTTGAAAATGCCTTCACGAGTGAAGCTAGATTCGTCAGTCCCTATCATGTTATTTATAGAATGTTCGTATCTTCCACTTGGCGCAAAAGCCATCCACAAAACCGTACTTGTTAAACACGCTCTTCTGATCACTTCTGTTAACCTGTAATGATATGGATGCAATTCTTCATCGTGCAACACTTCAATAACCATGTATGAATGCAGGCTTTCGCGGCGATATCCGCTAATAAAACATTCTCGAGTTTCAAGCCGCGTCAAGTGGTTTACTGCCCACGAGCTTTCGGAAGAGATCTCTTCTGTCATTGTCAAGTAGATGATTGTCGTGTGGTCGTCCTTGCCGTGCTTATATAGCCACGCCGTCGCTCCAGAATAGTGAGTAAGACTTCAGACCTTCTCAAATGGTCATCGCTGGAATAGAATACTATTAAGAACCTCCTCCCCAAGGCACCAAGACCACCCACGTTCTATGGTCTGCCGAAGGTGCCATAAGGATACACCGTCGAGGCCGATAGTGAGTACCATCGGATCGCCGACTAAACATCTGGCCAGCCTCCTTTCTACGCACGCTGAACACTGTGGACACCATATAAAGAATACGGCGGACTTCATCAATCGGATAATAGGTCTGCGACTTGCTGAAGGGGATATTTTGGTTAGCTTCGATGGGGTTTCTTTATTCACGTGTGTCCCCATCACAGACTTTATTGACTTCCTGTTCCAGCTCTTTGGCTACACCATCGTGGATTTATTTAAGCACACTATGACGTCATCATATTTCTTACATGATGGAGAGTATTTTAACCAAACTGACGGCGTGGCGATGGGAAGTCCATTAGCTCCAGTAGTAGCCAACCTCTTTATGGAGCATTTCGAAGACATCGCCATGGACACGGCTCCTGCAAAGCCGAGCTGTTTTTATCGCTACGTCGACGATGTGTCCGTCATTTGGCCACATGGACAAGAAAAGTCAGAAGAGTTCCTGGAGCACCTCAGCAGCATCCACGACCACATCTGCTTCACAATGGAAGTAGAGAAGGAGGGTTCCCTGCCGTTCTTGGACGTGCTTATACGTCGTAAACCCAATGGGTCTCTAGGTCATAGCGTTTACCGCAAGCCCACCCACGCGGATCGGTATCTGCATGCCACCAGCTTCTATCACCCAGCACAGAAACAGTCATTTCTGAGGACCTTAGTACATCGAGCTGAAACCGTCTCAGACGCAGAAAATTTGCCAAGAGAATTGAGCCACTTACGCAAAGTTTTTAAGAAAAACGGTTACAACAACAAACAGATCTCACAAGTAGTGTCATCCAAGCCTCAAAGGAAGAAGACCTCTGAAGAAGACACCAAGCAGGTTGCATTGTTACCATTTTGTGGTTCGACAACACGGAAGATTAGTCGGCTCCTGAAGAGGCATAAAATAGACACAATCTTCAGGCCTCCGGCAACTAATGAAATCTGTGATAGACGATGTAGGCCTCAGAACGCCAGGAATTTACACGATTCCATGTGGATGTGGGCAGTTCTACGTCGGCCAGACTGTTCCCACTATTTAACAGCGCCGCATAGAACATGAAACGTGTTACCGTCTGCGCTATCCCGAAAAGTCAGCGGTAGCAGAACATGCTCTGGAAAACGGACACCAAATTGCATTAGATGAGACGTCTATTATTAAACGGACTAATGGCTTCTGGTTCACAATGGTTCAAATGACTCTGAGCACTATGGGACTCAACTGCTGTGGTCATCAGTTCCCTAGAACTTAGAACTACTTAAACCTAACTAACCTACGGACATCACACACATCCATTCCCGAGGCAGGATTCGAACCTGCGACCGTAGCAGTCGCAAGGTTCCGGACTGCGCGCCTAGAACCGCGAGACCACCGCGGCCGGCTGGCTTCTGGGATAGCGTGATAAACGAGGCCATAGAGACTAGAATTTCTGACAACACCTTCAATAGAGACGGTGAATTGCAGCTGAGTACAGCGCGGGATCCGGTGCTGAGGGAGTTGAAGCGGGCCCGGCGGTCGCGCGGCCAAAACATTACCATATCTGGTGCGGGACGGAGCACCAGTGACGTCACGAGTGACGGTGCTGCTATATAAGCACGGCAATGAGAACCACACGACAGTCATCCACTTGCAGAGGAGATCTCTGTCGAAAGCTCGTGGGCAGCAAACCACTTGACGCGGCTTGAAACCCGAGAACGTTTTATTAACTTTAATAACCGGTCTTCGAGATGTCTGCAACTGCCTAACAGTATCATGGATACTTCGCCGAAGTGACTAGTGAACGGTTTCAGGAAACGCATCCTGTTTGTGGAGTATGTCTGTCCTTGGACGACCTCTGCCCATTACTTGTGGGCGAAGAGGTCCAGTTTCCCGAAGGCGTTGCTCCAAGCGACGAAAAACATTGCTATCGGAACGGCGCTTTTTAGGTGCCGTGCACGATAAGCAGGAGCAGCAGCAGCAGCAGCAGCAGCAGCAGCTTGGTTATCGGATGCTGCGAACACCTGAACTTATTGACATATTTGACGTTTGTGTACTCCATCGGGAAAGCGACCTACATGAAAGTTACAGGACCAGTTATGGCTGTGGACTGCGCCGTTGGTACATACATGCATGCTGTTTGAAGGATGCCACTGACATGTGTTAGGCAAACGTCATGTGACAAAATGATGTCCTGCTTATAAACGACGTGAACTAGGCAACGGACGTCATAAAAAAAAGAGAGACAGAGAGAAACAGAGAGAAACAGAGAGAGACAGAGAGAGACAGAGAGAGACAGAGAGAGACAGAGAGAGACAGAGAGAGACAGAGAGAGACAGAGAGAGACAGAGAGAGACAGAGAGAGACAGAGAGAGACAGAGAGAGACAGAGAGAGACAGAGAGAGACAGAGAGAGACAGAGAGAGACAGAGAGAGACAGAGAGAGACAGACCTGAGAAGGAATCGAACCATAGATCTATGGTGGATGTGGGTTTTATGTCTCTGCAATCTACCAGGTGTACCGGTATGAAATGAGCGTTAAGATACAAATGTGTCGATAAGGAACATTTGTTGTGAACGAGCCTTAATTTCTTTTTTGTTTGGTTGGTATGACATCTGTCAAAGATATTTAGTATACATCAAGTCATGGAACAAACAATATCATATGTTTTCATCGTGTTAACAACGTCGAATTTTGTACCAGAAAGTGATGATTTGCGCAAAGCGTAATTTTTTTGTTTTCATTTGGAAAAAAAGTGCTGTAGAGTCGCATCGAATGCTTGTCGAGGCATATGGTGATCATGCTCTATCAGAAGCAACATGCAAAGGATGGTTTCAATGGTTCAGAAATGATTTTGATGTAAGAAATGAAGAACGTGGAAGACCACCAAAAAAGTTCGAAGACGCCGAATTGCAAGCAATATTGCATGAAGATGATACTTTGAGTCAGAAGCAAATGGCAGCAATCCTGAATGTTGCACAAGAAACAATTTCAGACCGTTTGAAAGCTATGGGAAAGATCCAAAAGTATGGAAAATGGGTACCACATGAATTGAATGAAAGAGATGGAAAACCAAAAACCCATTTGTCAAATTTTGCTTCAAACACGTGAAAGAAAAACAATTTTGCATCGAATTGTTACTGGCGATGAAAAATGGATTTATTTTAAGAATCCTAAACGGGAAAAATCATGGGGCAATCCGGGAAAACCATCAACATCGACTGCAAAACCAGATAGATTCGGCAAGAAGACAATGATCTGTGTTTGGTGGGTCGGCCGCGGTGGTCAAGCGGTTCTAGGCGCCTCAGTCCGGAACCGCGCGACTGCTACGGTCGCAGGTTCGAATCCTGCCTCGGACATGGATGTGTGTGATGTCCTTAGGTTAGCTAAGTTTAAGTAGTTCTAAGTTCTAGGGGCCTGATGACCTCAGATGTTAAGTCCCATAGTGTTTAGAGCCATTTTTTTGTGTTTGGTGGGATCAGAAAGGTGTAGTGCATCATGAGCTTCTAAAACTCCATGAAACTGTGATACTAATCGCTAAAGACAACAAATGATCAATTTGAACTACGCATTCATCGAAAGAGGAGCAGAATGGGCCAGAAGATATGGCAAAGTAATTTTTTACACGACAATGCACCTGCACACAAAGCAAAACTAGTTCAGGATACAATCAAAACACTTGGCTGGGAGCTGCTACCCCACCCGACGTATTCATCAGACTTGGCCCCTTCCGACTACCATTTGTTTTCATCAATGGGACACGCATTGGCTGAGGAACACTTCGATTACTACGAAGAAGTCGAAAATTGGGTGTCTGATTGGTTTGCTTCAAAAGACGAACATTTCTATTGGCGTGGTGTCCACAAATTGCCAGAAAGGTGGTCAAAATGTATAGAAAGAAATGGCCAGTACTTTGAATAAAATGTTTTTACTTTTCAATTCAAAATTAGTGTTTCGTTTTCACAATAAAACGCTCATTTCATACCGGTAGACCTGGTATTCAGTGAGCTACGACGGCTTGTACGGTAGGGCGGCGTACATTCCCATGCGCTGTACGCTGTGAGTGTCGCCCGCTCCACATTTTCATGTGGTTTCTGTGCATGTGTTTTCTATGCACAGGACCTGACTTTGGTATGTAAACTTTTGTCTCGAATCTGGATGAGGAATCGCATGCCAGTCTCCACTTGTGACATCTTTTCTTCATCCTGTATATGCCACTCCTCTACCAGTCCACCTTGGCTGTGGACGCTCGAGAGAAGAATTGGGGACGCATCTCCGGGGGGTGTAGACGCCGGAGAGCGCAGCCGGCGAAACTCAGAGCCGAGACGCCAAGAGGGAGCGGCCGCAAGACAGCCGTGCACGTCTTCCCTCGCGTCGCCATATATCCTCGTTCCGGGCCGGTAGAGCCATAGGAGGCTCACGGCGCCTCCTCGAGCAGGTGCAATGCATCGTCATCCCCGCGCCGCCGCCGCTACGGCTCACAGAGGGCAAAGTCTTCCCGACGCTCTGTTCACGTACCTCCCCGACTTCTCTACGGACAACTACCGCTAACTCACTTAAGCACAAACTTCTTTAACGGGATTCGCTATGCCTCTAATCTCGGGGCAAGCAAAATTCGATTCGCAAATCGAATGACTCTATTACGAGGGAGAACATAACGCGATTTCTGCGATGGGAGAGTCGACTGCCGTGTACACTTTTCTTTTGCCTCCTCGCGATATTGCCCCAAGACGCGACGCGAGGAAAGGAAAAGGAGAGAGACGGAGAGAAAATGGCGCGGAGGAGCGAAACCGACCTCTCGGCAGCTCGACGCCTTTTCAAATTGCAATTTAAAGTGAGCGCGGACCTTGCGTCAGCTCCCGGGGCTCAATTATTCGATTTAAAATTGTCGGAGCGAGCCGAGGGGTGCGACGGCGCCCCGGCCGGCTGCGTCGGCGGTTTCTGCGGCTTTGTGGCTGCACCGGAATGTCTTAGGAAGGGGATGGTGGGGAAGGGGAGGAGGAGGGGGCGGCGAGGGTTGGGGGTGGGGGAAAGTCACGTGGCAGGGCTGGCCCGGGTCCCCGTGGCTTCCGCCGCCTGTAGCGGCAGCCATTGCCTCATTAGCAGCTTGTTAGCTGCTGCGGATCGCGCACCCACGCTGTTAACGCAAAGGGTGTCTACCCGACTCCAGGCCTTATTTCGACGCCCAGCCCCTTCTTCCTTGGCACGCGCCGTCTTCGGTTACTAACTTGGAATTTACGCTCACTTTAGGCAGCATAGCAAATTGCGTAATACTTCATACAGCATCCAAAGTTCGTAATATAATTCTGTTGAACTCGCCGTTCTTTTCATAAATGCGAGATAGATTGTGACGGCTCGATCTATGTGGTGTCACCGCCAGACACAACACTTGCTAGGTGGTAGCCTTTAAATCGGCCGCGGTCCGTTAGTATACGTCGGACCCGCGTGTCGCCACTATCAGTGATTGCAGACCGAGCGCCGCCACACGGCAAGTCTAGTCTAGAGGGACTCCCTAGCGCTCGCCCCAGTTGTACAGCCGACTTTGCTAGCGATGGTTCATCTACATACGTTCTCATTTGCAGAGACGACAGTTTAGCATAGCCTTCAGCTACGTCATTTGCTACGACCTACCAAGGCGCCATATTCAGTTACTATTCTGAACAGATAATGTTGTGAATCATGTACCGTCAAGAGCGACGTTCATCATTAATGGATTGAAGTTAAGTATCCAATCAGCAACGTCCGCTTTCTGAATTGTAATTCCTTGTCATGTTCCAGACCTCACTTCAGTATAGTTCTTCCCTCCTCACGCCAGCCTGCGTGAGCTAAAACGCGTGCATTTCGTCCCCCATTCGTAACACGGTGTTGGCTCTGCAGCCAACACAACAATCTATTTCCTATCGATCACTTAAGATGAAAAGTGATTTTTTCGTTATAATCGGAATTCTACATAAGGAAAGTTGGTTCTGATGTAACGTACCAGACAATTTCGGTCACTACATAAGACTGCGTGAAATTACCCATTGTTTTCCATACAAAACGTTTTACTTCAATTTTCTTTACTAGCTTTCTTCGTGTCGTTCAAGTCGTCATATTTGGTTTGTCTTTCAGAAATTGTCCCCACGTTTATAAAAACGTGCTGAAAGTAAGAACCACCTCTTATTCGCCGTGACATAACAGGTTTTGTGGGAGTTGCCCTCCATGAACTAATCCTGCAGAGAACGATGTGAGAAAACAGCTTATTGTTCTTTAAAAAACCGTTTTGAAGCAGTCGGATATTTCAGACGAAGCACGAGTTAAAGAAATTATCTGCAAGTGAGTATCGTTTCATATCAATGGGGCACATTAAAAATTTCGGCCAGACGAGGATTCGAACCCGGGTCTCCTGCTTCCTACGAAGGTGCGCTGACCACTCCGCCATATGGACGCTGTGGCCAGCACACCCACACGGACTACCCTAGCGCACATCCCGTCATACCCAGATTCTCAATTTATATCACACACTGCTGATGTAGTCGATCTCGTAAACTGACATACGCCTGGGAGAGCGATGTGCTGACAGCATGCCCTTCCGCATCCGCATCCGATGACGCCTGTGGTTGAGGGTGACATGGCGGTCGGTCGGTAATCCTTGGGTCTTCACGGACTGTTCGGGCGGGGTTTGGTTTTTTTACTGATGTACTACCCTGATCGTTACACCTCATTACTCGCGGAATCTTGCCGACTCCCGTAAGTGTTCGAGCTTGGTGTGCATTGGCACTGAAGGGATCATTGGCTGCCATCGCCGTAATTATTTAAGTTGAGAATTTTCGTCTGATGGGAGACATGATGGAGTAGTCTGTGCGGTTGTGGCAGCAAATAGTGTAGTGGCCCGTCATCTGCCCAATAACCAGGAGACCGGTGCTCGAATCACGGTCCAGCACGTATCTTTAACTTGCCCCATTGATATTAAATGAATATTCACGAGCAACTAATGTCTTTAATTCCTCTGTGTCTTTATTCATAGTATCTGGAGGATCAGAATGCTACCTGCTCTTTTGAACACGTCTCAAACAACGGACATCACATTTATAACATTCTGCTCGATTTCAATTTTGCTATTGTTCTAATGGTTTTTGATTTGTTTGTGTTTATAGTACTTACACTTTGTTTGAACTCAGTTCAGTCAGCGTACACTGCCCTGCAAAACTTAAGATAGAGACAGATAAAGTAACATAACGTTGTAACTACTGGGTGAAAATAAATGAAAGTGCGAGAGTATCCTGTTAGATGTCTCCCAGTAGTGAACAGAAAGTTGGACTTCAGATTATGTGAGGTCAGCGTGAAACGGGACCGGCCTCACGATACGAGGCAGTTGAAGGAACGTAAAAAGGCAGTGTAAATCAATTAGCGAGCAGTTACGGCGTACTGTGGATACGTTCTTCATTGCAACGCGGCCCGGAGGCAACATTTTGATGGCTTTACTCGGGGACGAATCATGGGAAACTAGAAGAAGAATGAAATGTGACGAATGTAGACCAGGAGTTTGGTATTGCTCACAGCACTTTTTCCTGTGCATTGGGAGCATTCCGAACTGCAGGCATTGCCACCGGAAGGAGAGGAGGCGGACGATCTCTGTCAATATCAGCAGCAGATGACCTCTCCATTGAGCAACAGGAAAGAAGGGACCCATGTCGAACAGCGGGTGCAGTAGAACTGCAAGGCACGTAATCTCACGCTCCACAGTGGCACAGCGACTGCATGAGGCTCCTCTCTTTGCCCGACGACCGGTGCCTCGCGTTTCGTTGACACTCGCACATTGGCGGCAGCGTTTAGGATGATGCCAAGAGCATAGGGACTGGACAGAAAAAGGCAGACGGCGCGCTTTCTCTCGAATGAGAGCAGATTCAGTCTGAGTCGTAATACGGCGAGAGAAGAGGACACTTAATGCAACCAGAAAGGTGTTATGGTGTGGGGAGGCATGGCCATACTGACCTCAAAATGCATTTTTAATGATGAAAATGCTCACCACATCGAATAGAGCACGTGTAGGAGCTTTTGGAATGAAGATATTTGAAGAATCGACTGTCCTGCCCGTTTTCCCTACTTAAAATCCCATCCAGCATGTATGAGACTCGTTATAGAGACGCACTGCAGAAAAATGGTTCAAATGGCTCTGAGCACTATGGGACTTAACTTCTGAGGTCATCAGTCCCCTAGAACTTAGAACTACTTAAACCTAATTAACCTAAGGACATCACACACATCCATTCCCGAGGCATGATTCGAACCTGCGACCGTAGCGTCGCGCGGTTCCAGACTGTAGCGTCTTTGAATAAAAGTTTATTTTCTTCGTCTCACTGCGTAGCTCTTACAGTTACCTTCTGTGCCATAATGTAGCAGTTCTTTTTGCATGTGGCCCAAGTTTCATCGAGCTATCTTACTTGGCACCTCAAGTTTTGCACATCGGCGTATTGCAACCACAACGCACACGCGAGAGGAAAGAAAGAAACTGGAAATATGAGACGCACTCTGTGTCATTTGGATGCAACGAATTATCTCTGTAAATGGGCATAACTTTAGCTCAAATTACAGGATACTTAATTCACAAGACGCGTTGTAATTCTGGTGTAGGGACTGACTGACGGCATGGGAATGACGTTACAAGCGGTTAGAATAAATCAGGAGCCGTAGCTGGAAGGCGGAGGGGCACTTGAACAGTAGTGGCGACAGTTTTGACACGATTTCGACGACTGTAGGCCCGACATCCACACATGCGGTGTGTAGGTGTTCAAAATGGCATTGTATTGTTTTAGCCGAAGTTGGAGGCGGCAACGCTGAGGTATCGAGATATTTCAGTGCATCGTATTCGTGTTCTTGTTTTTGTGTATTGAAAATAACAAAGAAACATTACTTCAAGTTTTTATTTGTTATTTATGAAGTTGAGATCACGTCAGATATATAGGGGAAACGTAGATCTGCAATCCTGGACAAGCAACAACGGTAAAAGAAGTATATGCACAAGAGTTGTGCATTTGGGATCCTATATTAATACTGGATGCTCTAGTTCATGCCATTTAAAATATGTCTTAAGTTTCACAAACCTATTTTGGAAATATTCATTGAGTCTACAAGACGCACCGATGGAGGTGGCGCAGTGGTTAACAAGCTGGACTTCCATTCAGGAGGACGACGGTTCAAAGCCCCGCCCACCTACATCCAGATTTAGGTTTTACTTGATGCTTCTGATTCACCCCAGGCAAGTATCGGGATAGTTCTTTGGAAAAGGGCACGGCTGATTTATTTCCGCAGCCTTTCATTATCCGGGCTTGTGCTCCGATGATTGGGCTGTCAAAGGGTCGTTATGTGTATGTAATTCGGAAACATGGAAAGCCAGCAGCACTATTCTCTACCACTGTCAGTTGTATTTCACATCCATCCGTGTCAAGTTGACACTGTTTTGGTTGTCAATTGACATCAGTATCATTACTGGGTATGTTGGCTTTTGAAACTTTTGTTCTTCCTAAAAGAAAAAGAACTACATGACTTACAATGTTACGGTAGCGCTCAGAATGCAACTGCCAACGGTGGTATGTAATTGTTCAATACAAAGACCATTTTTCGTATTATTTAATTAAGTTTTACGACAAAATTGATGACTTTGCCGTAAAGAAGGTTCGATGAAGATATCTGTATAATGCTAACTTTCTAGATTACTGTTTGTTTTCATGATCTCATATTAAGATACGTTTACTTTCGTTTCTTCTGTGAATAAAGAGCATTGGTCACATTTGAGAGAATGACAACTACATTTCCGTCCTACGAAACCTCTTTCCCATCCACCATCTATGAGAACTTGTTCCTTCCCTTGGTCCGATATAGTTTTCCTTTTCACAGCAGATAGTTAAGTATAAGCAGAAAGATAAACTTTAACTGAAGAGTCAATGATGTGTTTCTTTACGTAATTTCATTATTGTTTTACATTTTAGTAATACGGAATCTTGACGTCATAGGGAAGTCAATTCTGTGTGCACAGTTTGGGTCAGAAATTCAGATTTTTCCTGGAAACGTTGGGATAAAATCGTAACAAGTATTTCACTCTAATACGTAATTTAATTATCAATCTCTTTAACGCAATGGTTAAACAGAGTGGTATCATGGCTACAAAATGGATGAATTAAGAGTTAAGCGTCGTTGGCTGTTGTATACCCGATGAGCAAGTGTTCACTTTTCATTGTTTTTTCGTTTCGTATCCGACGCTACCGTGTCTCTCGCATTTGCTGAACACTGGATTTTTTAGAGTTTTTTGGATTGCTTTCAAAGCTGTCGTCTGACTTGCGTTTCGTATTATTCTGAGAATATTTAGGAGTCGTATGAAACGACATCTTTTATTATTTTCTAATATTTAGTTTAATACCGAGTTTTCCCTATGTTCGAGTGAATAATTTTATTGTCTCACTTTGCGTTGTACAAGTGGTTCGCAAACTCTTCGCAATGACACCAGAATTAGTGGCGTAGTTAAACGTGTTTCCAAACTACACGTATTTCTAATTTTATGCAAAGCTAATTTGGAAGAACCACGTGCATGCGCCTACACTGGTACAGTGACGTCACAGGCAAAAACAAATACTGCTCGACAAACGCTAACAGACGTGACATATCAGTTTGTGGTCTCAGTCATCGTTTATGCGTTACTAATGTCGTAGTTACTAGCAATTCAAATCTGACGGTATCTTGCCACATAAGTAGTGTCGGCCGAAGAGAGAATGGACATTGTCAAATCGAAAAATTTATGAATACTAAGAACATCATAGTACAAAACAAACAAGTAGCGTTGTGTGACGGCGTGCCGAGAAGACTCTTATCAAGAGCGCCACATCTGTAAATGTCGCCCTCACCAAGAAAGATACCCGATTCGACCAGAGACTGCCCAAGGTCGCATGCTGCCCGAGGCTCTGTGGCCACGCTGATGTCTGTAGGAAGCTTGCAACGCTAAAGACAGTAGGGAAACGTAGGAAGACCGGCCCATGATCAACGACTACTGCGGGTACTGACTGAAAGTAAATAAACGAAATGTATTCCACCAAAACAGGCGAAGAGAGCAGTTGTTCGATTACGTTATTGGCGATAAATCACTGGAAACAAAAACACTCATAAAATATCAAGCAGCAACCGTCTGGAGTAGACTAAAGTGAATGATCACATAAAGCTAGCTGAAAAAAAAAAAGAAAAACACACGTCAGACTGGATGAGAACCATTGGGCAATCTTAAAGAAATGTACACTAAGGTGACAAAAGTCGTCGGATAGTGGTATGCACATATAGATATGGCGGTAGTATCGCGTTAACAAGGTATAAAATGACAATGCATTTGTACTCAGATGGTTCATGTGAAACCGTTCCCGACATGAGTATAGCACCACGACGGGAATTAACAGACTTTGAACGCGATATCGTGGTTGGAGCTAGACGCATGAGACATTTCATTTCGGAAATCGTTAGTGAATTCAATATTCCTTTATCCATAGTGTCAAGAATGTGCATAGTGTTGTGTTGGCAGAAGAGCCAACACCGTGTTACTAGTGGACGCCGAAATTCACGCGTTTTACCTCACGCAGGCTGGCGTGAGGAGGGAAGGACTATACTGACGTGAGGTCTGGAACATGACAAGGAATTAGAATTCAGAAAGCGGACGTAATTAGTTTGATACTTAACTTTAATCCTTTAATGATGAACGTCGCTCTTGACGGTACATGATTCGCAATATCAATAGTAACTGAATATGGTGCCTTGCTAGGTCGAAGCAAATGGCGTAGCTGAAGGCTATGCTAAACTGTCGTCTCTGCAAATGAGAGCGTATGTAGACAGTGAATCATCGCTAGCAAAGTCGGCTGTACAACTGGGGCGAGTGCTAGGGAGTCTCTCTAGACTAGACCTGCCATGTGGCAGCGCTCGGTCTGCAATCACTGATAGTGGCGACACGCGGGTCCGACGTATACTAACGGGCCGCGGCCGATTTAAAGGCTACCACCTAGCAAGTGTGGTGTCTGGCGGTGACACCACACATAGAATACCAAATTTGAGGCATTTTCTCTCCCCACGGATAACGCAATGGCCGACGGCTTACCGAGCGAGGTGGCGCAGTGGTTAGACACTGGACTCGCATTCGGGAGGACGACGGTTCAATCCCGCGTCCGGCCATCCTGATTTAGGTTTTCCGTGGTTTCCCTAAATCACTCCAGGCAAATGCCGGGATGGTTCCTCTGAAAGGGCACGGCCGACTTCCTTCCCCATCCTTCCCTAATCCGATGAGACCGATGACCACGCTGTCTGGTCTCATTCCCCAAAACAACCAACCAACCAACCAGCCGACGGCTTTCACTCGGCGTCCGAGAGCAGCGGCGTTTGTGTAGAGTTGTCAGTGCTAACAGACAAGCAACATTGCGTGAAATTAACGCAGAAATCAGTGTGGGATATACGACGAACATATCTGTTAGGGCAGTGCGGCTGTGGCGGCAGACGACCGACGCGAGTACCTTTGCCAACAGTACGACCTCGGCTTGCAGCGCCTCTCTTGGTCTCGTGACCGTCTGGGTTGGACTCGACATGACGGGGAAGACGTGGCCTGGTCAGATGAGTCTCGGTTTTAGTTGATAAAAGCTGATGGTAGGGTTCGAGTGTGGCGTCGACTCTACGAAGCAATGGACCAAATTTGACAACGAGGCTTTCTGCAAGCTGATGATTGCTCCATGATGCTGGAGGCTGTGTTTACATGAAATGGTTTGAGTCCTCTGGTCCAGCTGAACCGATCATTGGCTGGAAATGGTTACCACGAGACCATTTGCAGCCATTCACGTACTTCATGTCCCCAAAGAACGATGGCAGTCCGCCTTGTCGCTGGGCCGCAATTGTACGCGACTAGTTTGAAGAACATTCTGGACGACTGGAGCGAATGATTTGGCCTCCCAAATCGCCCGATGTGAATCCCACCAATCGTTTATGGAATATAATCGAGAGGTCAGTTCGTGCACAAACTCCTGCACGGGCAACACTTTCGCAATTGTGAATGACTATAGGGACAGCGTGCCTGATGTTTCTGCGGGGGACTTCCAACAACTTGTTAATTCCCACGTCGAGTTGCTGACGATGCTGGGCAAAAGGAGATCCGACACGATATTAGGAGGTAACCAGTGACTTCTGTCACCTCACTGTAATTCATCCACGAAAGAAGTAGTTAACAAAACTCTAATTTTCTCGACTGGGAAATGCTCAACAAACTCAAATGGTAGACGCTCCAGAGGCGATGCGCATCACGGCGAGGTTTACTGCTGTATCCCGAGCGCACATTTACCAAGAACGGTCGGCCAACGTATTATTTCCTTCCACACTCGTGTCCCAAGGTGGCCATGACGAGAAAATCTGAGAACATATAGATCACGCGTTCGCTTGTCTGCAGTTGTTCTTCGCATGACCGATCCTGAAACGGAATATGAAGGGGGGAAGTAATCACGGTGTCAGAAGTACCCTCTGCCACACACCGTAAGGGGCTTACGGAGAACAGCTGTAGAATAGGGCGAACCAAAGACCCAAGGGTATGAAATGATGCGACAAGCAAATTTTGTTCAGAAACTGAGAGCATTTATATTTCAGAGAGCAGGACATGCAGTTCAAACGCTGAACACCTTCGACCCAAAACTAAATACTGTTAAATAGGAGAAAACACGTCCGCTTGACAGGATGTGTCGTGAGAACTGGGGTAGTGAAAATGGGAAGCCAATAGCTCAACGACTTAGTTACTTAAGAAAGTTTGGAATGGTGATAAATAATTTTCGAGGTTAATATATACCAAGAAGGAGAACCAGAATATAATACTTCACACGTGCCGGCCGATGTGGCCGAGCGGTTCTAGGCGCTTCAGTCTGGAACCGCGCGACCGCTACGGTCGCAGGTTCGAATCCTGCCTCGGGCATGGATGTGTGTGATGTCCGTAGGTTAGTTAGGTTTAAGTAGTTCTAAGTTCTAGGGGACTGATGACCACAGATGTTAAGTCTCATAGTGCTCAGAGCCATTTGAACCATTTGAACTTCACACGTTCCGAGTTTCCCACTACATTGGTTAATTATCTTATTTTCTCACGATATGAAGTTTTCTCCAACAGTGCTCACAAAGTACACAATTATTTGGTACGCTTGCAGCGTGGTTTCTACACATCTATCTCAGCCTTCTTGATTATTTTTTATCATTCAAAGTAATACAAAGACAAGAAATTTCCTATTTTTTCTTTAACGAGTGATGCAATAATCTTGTGCAGACGAGATAATAATTGATAATCGCTTGGCACCCGTTGTCAATGTCATAGGGTTCTTCGTTACAGACAAATAATAGAGAGAAGTGGCTTAACACCGTGAACAAACATTCAGTTAAGGAATAAATGATTGTAAATGGCTTCCCCTTCTGGCATCAGTTGACAGGTTACATCTGGGGAGTCATTCAAATGATGCGCTCAGTGGCTTCTCAAATGGTTCAAATGGCTCTGAGCACTACGGGACTTAACATCTGAGGTCATCAGTCCCCTAGAACTTAGAACTACTTAAACGTAACTAACCTAAGGACATTACACACATCCATGCGCGAGGCAGGATTCGAACCTGAGACCGTAGCGTTTACGCGGTTCCAGACTGAAGCGCCTAGAACCGCTCGGCCACACCGGCCGGCCTCAGTGGCTTGTCACCCTAGAATGTACTGATGAATGTATCTTGCAACATGAGCATAGATTTTTGGCTATCGAGCAAGGTTCGTGAAACGTGGGTAGGGGATTTTGTAGTTTGACAGTTGCCTTATGAAGTTTCGCCCACCGACTGTGAACGTATTGGAAGCAGCCGAGCAGGAGGTGACTTAGGATCCGTCAGTTCCGAACGCTTATCTTCGCAGTATGGAGAGACTACAACTTTGCTACTGTGCTGGCGTGTCTCCATTTTATAACTCTGAATACCGTATTGATTTAGCAAAGACCGCTCGAAAACTTGCAAGATTTCTTCCTCTCGCCGCCTGAGAGGTTTCCCAGAGAGGGCACAATCCATCGAATGCCCGTTTCGTTAAAGTAGCTAATTGGTCGACTATTTTGTTCTGCTTTACTCCTGCCATAGTAGTTTGTTTTCTAGTTACTGAACTTTACGTTCTATTTTTTTCGAGGACGTTCAACGAATCTGCTACTGTGAGGATGTCATTCATATCGCGCCCTAAGCGGCCTTCGAGGTGACCACTTCTCTCATCTTCCTTTTCTTACGATGGCACTTATTCACTGGAATATTCGCAGCATTCGCTCCAACCGAGAGGACTTGAAGTTGCTGCTCCGCTTGCACCGTCCGCTCGTCGTCGCCCTCCAGGAAACGAAGCTACGCCCATGCGATCAAATTGCCTTGGCACACTACACCTCTGTGCATTTTGACCTACCCCCTGTGGTAGGTATCCCAGCTCATGGAGGGGTTATGTTGCTGGTCCGGGATGATATTTACTACGATCCCATCACGTTGCACACCGGCCTGCAGGCAGTTGCCATCCGCATTACTCTCCCCACTTTTACGTTTTCCTTTTGTACCGTTTACACTCCATCGTCATCTGCCGTTACCAGGGCAGACGTGATGCAACTTATTGCTCAGCTACCTGCACCATTTTTGTTAACTGGAGACTTCAATGCCCACCATCCCCTTTGGGGCTCTCCAGCATCCTGCCCGAGGGGCTCCTTGTTAGCGGACCTTTTCAACCAGCTCGATCTTGTCTGCCTCAATACTGGCGCCCCTACTTTTCTTTCAGACACATCTCACACCTATTCCCATTTAGACCTCTCTATATGTACTCCCCAACTTGCACGCCGGTTTGAGTGGTATGCACTTTCTGATACATATTCGAGCGACCACTTCCCGTGTGTTATCCATCTCCTGCAGCATACCCCCTCTCCGTGCTTCTCTAATTGGACCATCTCCAAGGCAGACTGGGGGCTCTTCTCTTCCAGGGCGACCTTTCAGGATCAAACCTTTACAAGCTGCGATCGTCAGGTCGCACACCTCACGGAAGTCATTCTCGCTGCTGCTGAATATTCCATCCCTCACCCTCCTTCTTCTCCACGTCGCGTACCGGTCCCCTGGTGGGCCGCAGCATGTAGAGACGCTTTACGTGCTCGTCGGCGTGCTTTACGCACATTTAAACGCCACCCTACAGTGGCGAATTGTATCAATTATAAACGATTACGTGCTCAGTGTCGTCGTATTATCAAAGAAAGCAAGAAAGCCAGCTGGGCTGCTTTCACAAGCACCTTCAACAGTTTTACTCCTTCTTCTGTTGTCTGGGGTAGCCTGCGCCGGCTATCTGGCACTAAGGTCCACTCACTAGTTTCTGGCTTGAAGGTCGCGAATGACGTCCTTGTGGCCCCTGCGGCTGTCTCCAATGCCTTCGGCCGCTTTTTCGCAGAGGTTTCGAGCTCCGCTCATTACCACCCTGCCTTCCTCCCCCGCAAACAGGCAGAGGAGGCTAGGCCACCTAACTTCCGCTCCTCGACTTGTGAAAGTTATAATGCCCCATTCACCATGCGGGAACTCGAAAACGCACTTGGCCGATCACGGTCCTCTGCTCCAGGGCCAGATTCTATTCATATTCAGATGCTGAAGAACCTTTCTCCTGCGGGTAAAGGTTTTCTTCTTCGTACATACAATCGCATCTGGATTGAGGGACATGTTCCCGCATGCTGGCGCGAGTCTATTGTTGTCCCGATTCCTAAGCCGGGGAAGGACAAGCACTTGCCTTCCAGTTATCGACCTATCTCGCTTACCAGCTGTGTCTGTAAAGTGATGGAGCGAATGGTTAACTCTCGATTGGTTTGGCTGCTCGAGTCTCGACGCCTACTTACAAATGTACAATGTGGATTTCGTAGGCGCCGCTCTGCTGTTGACCATCTGGTTACCTTGTCGACCTTCATTATGAATAATTTCTTGCGGAAGCGCCCGACCGCGGCTGTGTTCTTTGATTTGGAGAAGGCTTACGACACCTGTTGGAAGGCGGGCATTCTCCGCACCATGCATACATGGGGCCTTCGCGGTCGCCTCCCTCTTTTTATTCGTTCCTTTTTAATGGATCGACAGTTCAGGGTACGTGTGGGTTCTGTCCTGTCCGACACCTTTCGCCAGGAGAATGGGGTGCCACAGGGCTCAGTTTTGAGCGTCGCTCTCTTCGCCATCGCGATCAATCCAATAATGGATTGCCTCCCAGCTGATGTATCAGGCTCCCTTTTCGTGGACGATTTTACCATCTGTTGTAGCGCCCAGTGTACACGTGTCCTGGAGCGCTGTCTTCAGCGTTCTCTTGACCGTCTTTACTCCTGGAGTGTCGCCAATGGCTTCCGTTTTTCTGCCGAGAAGACGGTCTGTATTAACTTCTGGCGCTACAAAGAGTTTCTCCCACCGTCCTTACGACTCGGTCCCGTTGCTCTCCCAATCGTGGAGACAACCAAATTTTTA
This sequence comes from Schistocerca serialis cubense, assembly GCF_023864345.2. NCBI lineage: Eukaryota > Metazoa > Arthropoda > Insecta > Orthoptera > Acrididae > Schistocerca > Schistocerca serialis. Next base: position 97,274,022 of record NC_064643.1, read on the forward strand.
GGCCTTACATTTGACAGGAAACTTAGCTGGTCTCCACATGTGTCATATTTGGCCGCCCGTTGTACCTGTTCTTTAAATGTCCTCCGTGTTCTCAGTGGTCTGTCGTGGGGAGCGGATCGAACCGTCCTACTTCGTCTATATCGGTCGATCGTCCGCTCCAAGCTGGATTATGGGAGCTTCGTATACTCCTCTGCACGGCCGTCCATCTTACGCCGCCTCAACTCCATACAACATTGGGGTTTACGACTTGCGATCGGAGCATTTTATACCAGTCCCGTAGAGAGTCTTCATGCTGGCGCTGGCGAATTGCCACTCACCTACCGGCGCGATATACTGCTTTGTCGGTATGCCTGTCGGCTACTGTCAATGCCCGACCATCCGTCTTATCGTTCCTTTTTTGACGACTCTCTTGACCGTCAATACGGGTTGTATGTCTATGCCCTGCTACCCCCTGGAGTTCGTTTTCGTCGCCTCCTTCAACGCCTTAAATTTTCACTCCCTGCAACCTTTCGAGTGGGCGAGAGCCGCACGCCGCCTTGGCTCCAGGCTCAGGTCCGCGTTCACCTTGACCTCAGCTCGCTCCCAAAAGAGGTCACCCCCGATTCGGTCTACCACTCCCGTTTTTTGGAACTTCGTTCGAAGTTCATCGACATGACTTTCATTTATACAGATGGCTCTAAGACCAATGACGGGGTCGGGTGTTCCTTTATTGTCGGGGCACAAAGTTTCAAATACCGGCTCCATGGCCATTGCTCGGTCTTCACAGCTGAGCTCTTTGCCCTCTACCAGGCTGTTCTTTACATCTGCCGCCACCGACATTCTGCTTATGTCATCTGCTCAGATTCCCTGAGCGCCATCCAGAGCCTCAGTGATCCGTACCCTGTTCACCCTTTCGTACACCGGATCCAACGCTCTCTTCAGCAGCTGGTGGACGTCGGTTCTCCAGTTAGCTTTATGTGGGTTCCTGGACATGTCGGTATCCCTGGGAACGAAGCTGCAGATGCCGCGGCCAAGGCTGCGGTCCTCCAGCCTCGGACAGCTTCTTGTTGCGTTCCTTCGTCCGATTTTAGCAGGGTGATTTGTCGGCGCATCTTATCTCTATGGCATGCCGATTGGGCTGCACTTACCGACAACAAGCTTCGGGCCTTAAAACCTCTTCCCGTGGCTTGGGCGTCCTCCTCACGCCCTTCTCGGCGGGAGGAGGTCGTATTAGCCCGGTTAAGAATTGGACACTGCCGGTTCAGCCATCGCCATCTGCTGACGGCTGCGCCGGCGCCGTTCTGCCCATGTGGGCACTTGCTGACGGTTAGACATATTTTAATGTCCTGTCCAGATCTTAACACACTGCGCCTCGATCTTAACCTGCCAAATACTTTCGAAGCCATTTTAGCGGATGACCCACGAGCAGCTGCTCGTGTTCTTCGTTTTATCAATTTGACAAACCTCGCTAAGGACATTTGATGATGCTGTTTTTTAATCCTATGCCTGTCAGTCTGTCTTTTATCGTGTTTTCCCTTTTAGTTGTTGTGGTCAACTTGTGCCTCGCGGTGCATTCTTAGAGTAGTCAGGGCGCTAATGACCATTGAAGTTGTGCGCCCTAAAACCACAAAAAAAAAAAAAAAAAAAAATCATTCATATCGTGCAGCGTGTATCTGAATAATTACCTTACAAGTAAATTCTAAATGCTGTCTCAGCCGATCGATTGCTTTGTTTACAGCTGTGACGGCCGCAGGTCTAGAGATGGCGCTGAGGCACTTTAGTGTAATGCCGGGTTTTTCGGCCGTGGAGCCGGTGCTTTGATGCTTCTTGCCTGCTAATGGGATATTTTCGCCGTGCTGGCCTCAGGTGAGCTGGCGCTAAAGTGCACTTGAAAGGCCCGCTGGACTGGAAAACGCTTTGCTAAGTGGCGTCTGTGTGGGCGAGACTTCAGGGCTAGCAGTGCCGCTACCCATCTTTAGTGGACAAGTCGGTTTATTAACGTGGTGTAAAGCGGTAGAAATGGATTCCCCGTTTGAGGGTAATATCAACAGATTTTCCTCTGTCAATGTGCACTTGGCCTGACGAATTATGAGATACAAATCACACTCCCTAGGCCCCCATTTCTTTAATGAAGCTAACGGCAAAGTATAAAATAGCTTTAAATGCCTGATTGATTTACAAATATGCTCTCCGTTTTTCACGTATCTCAATATTTGTGATGCCACATCTTCTGAACTACGAGGTGTGTGAGGAAAGTAACGAGACTAACAGTACTGCGAGCGGCCTGACAACGGTGAGTTGTTGTTCTTGTTTATACTGGTGCGTCATCACTTCCAGATGCTCAGTCCGAGTTTCAGCTCCGTACAGCCATCACGTGATTTTTTAGAGGCCATCAATGAAGTTGTGTTTTTGTTGTGTGTTACGAAAAAAGAGCAACGAAATTTAGAGCAACGTTATGCCATCAAGTTTTGTGTTAAACTTGAGGAATCCGCGGGTGTGACCTTTGAAAAGTTGAAACAGGCCTATCGGAAACATTCCTTATCAAGGGCAAAGGTTTTTTGCTATCACAAATCTTTTTTGGAAGGCCCAGAATACGCTGAAGATGAACCTCGCTCAGGGATACCTCCAAATTGTAAACCTACGATAACATCGAATGTTTGAGATTATTTCTCGAGGTCAAATTGTCAACCAAAAGTTTTACAAAGGTGTCCTCGAAAGGCTCAGGGAAAGGGTCATTAGAGTGCGACCGTGAATGTCAGACAAGTGGAGGCTGCATTATGACGATGCCCTACGTCGCACGAACACTTCCATCAGGGGGTTTTCGGCGTCAAAGGGCAATACTGTTGTTCCGCAGCCTTCCTATTCACTTGATCTGAGTCCTTGTGACTTTTTCACGAAATTGAAAATTGCCTTAAAATGACGTCATTTTGGGTCTCTGGAGAGCAGCCAGAAGAGTCTGACAGACATATTGAAGGCCATTGCATTGATGCCTTTCAGCGCTGCTACCAAGACTGGGAAGAACAGCCCCGCCGGTGTATAGCTGCCGAAGTCAACTACTTTGTAGGGGACGGTATTGTTGCTCGAAAAAGAAAATCTTTGAAAGGCTACATCGTATGATTTTGCAGATAAATCAGTCATTACTTTTCTCACACACCTTGTATGTCTCATACGATGTAACTTTACAGTTACATTCTGCGAAATATGTGGATACCATCTAGAAAATGTGTTGCGAATAGTGGCATGAGCAGTGGAAAATAAATGAGAATGTAATGCCTGATGCTGAAATCTTATTACTGAACAGCGAAAATGTAGTACGCAGTAAACCTTCTTCCTTTATTATTTTCTTGTTGTTGTCAGGTGGAAAAGGTTTCTAAAAGCTTTTAAATTATGTGTAAAGTTTTTTGGAAGTGGATAAGTACTCTTATTCTCATATACTACATGAATATAGTGAGGGTAATTAGTGTGCTGCAAGTTACATACCTCAAGATATACTCATATACATACTTGACTAATTGTATTAAACATTTAACATAATTCTAAATCTCTTAATAAGTAGACTATGACAGCAGTTTAAATTTTTCACTTCGGTCATTAATTATACGAGATATAGGAAACCAAATTTTTGTTGTCTGTGGAAGCTGTTATATAGACAACTTTGAACTGGGTTGAGGTGACTGTCTCACTGTTTTAATTGTTTGGTAATGTAGATGATGTTCAAAGGGCAATTGTATTTCTTTAAAGCAAACTGCATGGGGGATTAATTAAATAAATACAATAAAAGTAGTTTTAGTAGCTGTGTGTCCGGTTACGAAGTATCGTAACCGGTTGGCCCTGATTAGTATTAGTACGCAATCTGACTGCATAAAATAACAATAAAGAATGAAGAGAAATTTCCGTTAATACAATTAAGTAACTCCCCTGCAACTATAAAAGCTACGAAACAATAAGGCACAAGTGTAACTGTTCTGTGTGTGGAAGTGTGACTCAACGTACATGTATCTAGCACGGTTCTTCCTCAATACACCAAGAAATTTTAAACACCATTTACAATGAACTAATTGAAAAATCAGAAATACTATAATTGCACATAGAAACCAGAATTACAAGTCTTATACATGAACACGAGCCAGATGCTTTGTTGACTGAGCCGGTGACCAAGAGGCACTATTATTAAGGAGATTTGAAATTAAAAAAGAATTTTGTTACCTCCATATACAGGGTTATTACAAATGATTGAAGCGATTTCACAGCTCTACAATAACTTTATTATTTGAGATATTTTCACAATGCTTTGCACACACACACACAAAAGCTCAAAAAGTTTTTTTAGGCATTCACAAATGTTCGATATGTGCCCCTTTAGTGATTCGGCAGACATCAAGACGATAATAAAGTTCCTCCCACACTCGGCGCAGCATGTCCCCATCAATGAGTTCGAAAGCATCGTTGATTCGAGCTCGCAGTTCTGGCACGTTTCTTGGTAGAGGAGGTTTAAACACTGAATCTTTCACATAACCCCACAGAAAGAAATCGCATGGGGTTAAGTCGGGAGAGCGTGGAGACCATGACATGAATTGTTGATCATGATCTCCACCACGACCGATCCATCGGTTTTCACATGCCCTGTTTAAGAAATGCTTCTGCTTTAGCCTTTTCCATAAGATTTTCCAAACCGTCGGCTGTGGTACGTTTAGCTCCCTGCTTGCTTTATTCGTCGACTTCCGCGGGCTACGCGTGAAACTTGCCCGCACGCGTTCAACCGTTTCTTCGCTCACTGCAGGCCGACCCGTTGATTTCCCCTTACAGAGGCATTCAGAAGCTTTAAACTGCGCATACCATCGCCGAATGGAGTTAGCAGTTGGTGGATCTTTGTAGAACTTCGTCCTGAAGTGTCGTTGCACTGTTAAGGTTGACTGATGTGAGAGCATTTCAACCACGACATACGCTTTCTCGGCTCCTGTCGCCATTTTGTCTCACTGCGCTCTCGAGCGCTCTGGCGGCAGAAACCTGAAGTGCGGCTTCAGCCGAACAAAACTTCATGAGTTTTTCTACGTATCTGTAGTGTGTCGTGACCATATGTCAATGAATGGAGCTACAGTGAATTTATGAAATCGCTTCAATCATTTGTAATAGCCCTATATATTGACGAAAAATACACTGTGATCATTGCAACATCTTCCATATATACATTACACCGACTGAACAGCATCTACTCTCTCGCCCAGCAGAACAGTAACTGCACACGACATGCTCTCAACTAGTACTGCTCTCGACATCCTCTCAACAAACACTGCCCACGGCAACCTCAGAACTACAACTGCCCTCGACATTCTCTGAACAACTACTGCGCCAGTGGAGGCGGCGGAATAATACTCTTTGGCGCAATCTCTGGCGCTGTGACTCAGTGTAGCCACCTTTCAAAATTTGCAATGCAAGATTGAAAGTAAGAAATTAAATTCTGACAAGCAGTGCAGCTGGTGGCATTCCAACTCTACAGAGGCATTAAACCGTTTCTATGCACCGATTGACTTCACGATCTGTATGGAAAATAAGGCCTAAAGATACTGCTGAACGAAGTAAGTAGGGTTAGTATACATTGTTTTTTAGGTAAAGCAGTATTTACAGAGCTATTATTGGCCGGCCGATGTGGCCGAGCGGTTCTAGGCGCTTCAGTCTGGAACCGCGGGACCACTACGGTCGCAGGTTCGAATCCTGGCTCGGGCATGGATGTGTGTGATGTCCATAGGTTAGTTAGGGGACTGATGACCTCAGAAGTTAAGTGCCATAGTGCCATAGTGCTCATAGCCACTTGAACGAGAGCTATTATTGCTTTTCGATAGCTCAAAAATGGCAACTCAGGAATAGGTAAAAACAACTGGTTCATGCTTCACATAACGAACCAGCAAGTGCCCTGCACAGTTGTTTGCTCACCTGTGTATGGCTACCTTTTCTGGGCAATGTTGGTACTGTAAGGTAGTTTGTCTAAACAAGAAACCTTTTAGGTTCATTATTGGTCAAAATAAGAAACGGAACAAGAATTTTTGTCCGAAAATTATCTATACTATCTGCAGACGACGTAGCCACGTGCATCGTGGTCATCCTTTGCGTTGTGGCATACGGCTGGAGCCCTACGATCCAGCCACACGCCACACAACAGAGGGCTGCAGGCTGCCGCACTGTCGAGGCACCTGCCAGGGCAACGCACCGCAGCAAACTCTGCGCGCAGCAGCCTTTGCATTATTGGGGGCGCCACATCCGCCGGATACAGCGCTTCTGTGTCAGCACCGCAAGCGACGTGGTACTAGTCTTAACTTCATAGCGTCCCTCCGCCGGACGGGGTTTATAGACAACTTCCTAGCAGGTTGCCAGCCAGTGCGAGTTCCAGGTTCGACATCAACGTACTAAATTTCCTGGCAGATTAAAACTGTGTGCCGGACCGAGACTCGAACTCGGAACCTTTGCCTTTCGCGGGCAAGTGCTCTACCACCGAGCTACCCAAGCACGACTCACGTCCCGTCCCCACAGCATTACTTCTCCCAGTACCTCGCCTCCTACCTTCCAAACTTTACAGAAGCTCTCCAGCGAACCTTGCAGAACTAGCCCTCCTGAAAGAAAGGATACTGCGGAGACATGGCTTAGCCACAGCCTGGGGGATGTTTCCAGAATAAGATTTTCTCTCTGCAGCGGAGTTTGCGCTGATATGAAAGTTCCTGGCAGATTAAAACTGTGTGCCTGACCGAGACTCGAACTCGGGACCTTTGCCTTTCGCGGGCAAGTGCTCTACCATCTGAGCTACCGAAGCACGACTCACGCCCGGTCCTCGCAGCTTTACTTCTGCCAGTATCTCGTCTCCTACCTTCCAAACTTTACAGAAGCTCTCCTGCTAACCTTGCAGAACTAGCACTCCTGAAAGAAAGGATACTGCGGAGACATGGCTTAGCCACAGCCTGGAGGATGTTTCCAGAATGAGAGCTGTGAGGACGGGGCGTGAGTCGTGCTTGGGTAGCTCAGTTGGTAGAGCACTTGTCCGCGAAAGGCAAAGGTCCCGAGTTCGAGTCTCGGTCCGGCACACAGTTTTAATCTGCCGGGAAGTTTCATATCAGCGCACACTCCGCTGCAAAGTGAAAATCTCATTCTGGAAACATCCCCCGGCTGTGTCTAAGCCACGTCTCCACAATATCCTTTCTTTCAGGAGTGCTAGTTCTGCAAGGTTCGGAGGAGAGCTTCTGTAAAGTTTGGAAGGTAGGAGGCAAGGTACTGGGAGAAGTAATGCTGTGAGGATGGGGCGTGAGTCGTGCTTGGGTAGCTCAGTTGGTAGAGCACTTGCCCGCGAAAGGCAAAGGTCCCGAGCTCGAGTCTCGGTCCGGCACACAGTTTTAATCTGCCAGGAACTTTCATATCAGCGCACACTCCGCTGCAGAGTGAAAATCTCATTCTGGGAATCAACGTACTACTTCGGAAGTGCCGCGAGTATATTCCTCAGACTGCAGTGTTCTCGATTGGTACGTAGGACATCGTCAGCGAAGGGTATGCCGATTGCATCTTAACGTAAAGTTTCGTATTAGTTGTGATGTATTACAATATCGACACCACACCAGACAGAAAGCATATTGAAGTTAACAGTAAAGCACGTGGCTGGCTGGAGTACAGACGTTCTGCTGCAAGCGCACTTAGCCCCATCGCCGAGCTGGCATAAGAAGACGCTGCAGCGAGCCCAGCGCAGTCTAGTAGAGGAGTCAGCCGAAGACTCAGCAGCTGTTAGACTCTCTGTACTGTTATCGTGTATGACGACTAGGCTCGGATTAACCGACTCTCTCGGATTTGCTGAATTTCTTCTGGCGGTTCCAGCATTAGTGACAATCCATCAGATCATGACGATATTTACGTCGTTTTCAATCGGAAGCTGATTCAGTTGCTCAACGTTATCGTATAGTTTCTGTGTTGTAATGGAGTTCTATTGCTCTTGAATATCTGGGCAGCTTCCTCTTCCTGTGCGTGCATCACCCACAATGGGATACTACACATATCATCCTCAGCCAGTTTACATGTATCGCTGGATCCGTGTGTTATAGTATCAGACTTGTAAATAATAGATTTCAGCTATCAGCCGTCCTTTGGAATATTTATTGGCAGACCTAGATTTCGGCTAGCAACTAGCCATTGTCAATGCTAACAATACAGCAGGTACGTAGTTAGATGATGTCATAAAACAGTTGCAATTAATGGCTTAACTCATATGGTTTGTATATTACATACCACTATCCTTCTTTTGGTCAATGCATGTAATGCCTGTTGGTCAAGCTTTGTACACAGTTCATGGTTGGTTGGTTAGTTTGGGGGAACAGACCAAACAGCGAGGTCATCGGTTTCATCGGATTAGGGAAGGACGGAGAAGGTAGTCGGCCGTGCCCATTCAAAGGAACCATCCCGGCATTTGCCTGGAGTGATTTAGGGAAATCACGGAAAACCTAAATCAGGATGGCCGGACGCGGGATTGAACCGTCGTCCTCCCGACACAGTTCATGGAATACTATTTTTTACGGAAGGCGGGCTGTGTGGAGAACACATCGGTTGGTTATATGGCGCCATCCATGTGAACTACGTATAAATCTAAATGGAAGTAAACCACTTCAAATTTAATTACATGAAATGGAACATAAGTAAAATTCTTACATTGTCGTCCGACGTATTTCATCTTTGTAGTCAAGCTATAAAATTTCCATGTTCACTCCTTGTGAGTCCGTTATTATTATTAAAACATTTAAATTACGGCAGGTGGGTAAAACTTTTTTAATTTTTTTAAAAACATTTTTTAAAATTATAAAAACACTGGAGGACACGTACTGTATACATCTATTGGTTGATATGGCTTAGAAATATTTATATCAGGTTTGGGGAACACATCGCATTGGGAAGAGAAGATACCATGGAAAAATCGAGTATGGCGGCACATTTGCTTAGGACAAAACATAAGGTGCCGACTTTGACATCCAATGTGAGGTTGCTGCATAAGGGTGAGAAGAGCGGGTTCCTCGACCTCCGGGAAGAGCTAGAAATCTTCTGCCATCACAAAAATACCGACAGCAACCTGATTAATGATCAGGTTGTTGTGAAAAATGCACGGTTCTGGGAGTTGTTCGAGGACTTGTTGCTGGGAACCGGTGTGGGCTTCGATCCAAGGGGAACGAAGTGACAGCTACCGTCTTACCAACATGTAGCAACCATTTGCAGTATACTATACGAGTACTATGAGTATAATTCTGAACCAACAGAACTTCTTCCATGATAGGTCAGATGCATAAACAGTATTATTAACAGCAATTCCATATATTGGTTATTTTACAATTACAACGAAAATCGGCTTTAAGGAAGAAAGAGGTTAGCACCCTCTATATCTATAGCGGAACAGCCAAATTGCAACAACCATGCACCTGACTGATGTTTGACACCATCTATGAACTATTTAGTAAATATGACGAATAATATACTTATTAGGTTTTAATAAATGGAGATATAATATAAAAATAAATATATCTAAGCCATATCAACCAATAGATGTATACAGCACGTGTCCTCCACTGTTTTTATAATTTAAAAAAATGTTTTTTTAAAAAATTAAAAACGTTTTACCCACCTGACGTAATTTGAATGTTTTAATAATAACAAAGGACTCACAAGGAGTGATGTTCCATTTCATGTAATTAAATTTGAAGTGGTTTACTTCCTTTGAGGTTTATATATAGTTCACGTAGATGCCGCCATATAACTAACCGATGTGTTTTCCACATAGCCCGCCTTCCGTAAAAAATAGTATTCCATGAACTGTGTACAAAGCCAGACCAACATGCATTACATGCATTGACCAAAAAGAGGATACTGGTATGTAATATGCAAATCATATGAGTTAAGCCATTAATTGCAACTTTTTTATGACATCGTCTAACTATCTAACTATGTACCTGTTGTATTCTGAGAATGACTAGTTGCTATCCGAAATCTAGATCTGCCAATAAATATTCCAAAGGACGACTGATAGCTGAAATCTATTATTTACAAATCAAAATAAGTGTCGCTGCGTGCAACAGCCTCTGAATGGAGGGTAACCTGATGAGTATCAGATTTATTCAGCCCTGTTCCTCCTGCATGCTTTCTAAACTCGTCTGCCCACCTTTCTCGAGTTTGTAGTTTTGTAAGGTAACGAGACGGCAACATTTTTCAAGGCAACAGCAATCTCGGGCTGTTGTTTGAGGGGGAAAGCCGGCTGTGGCACCAGGAGCGGGGTTGGATTGTCCGGCCAGAGAAATCTGCACCCTAGCCCGGCACATTCCAGCTTCTTTTTTCTCGAAGGAGGCGTTACAGAAGGGACGTCACTCTTTCCCACTGTCCTTGAATGGATCGAAATTTTGAATGAACAGAGAAATAGTGGGAAGAGACTATGGCGCCATCTGAAGTAATCAGAGATTTAAGAAATACACACCTATTTTGTAAATATTGCATGCTAAGTCAATATTTGCTATAAGTGGAGGTGACCTGACTTGTGGCTGTGGATTTGGCGAAAGTTTATTGGCTCAATACATATACTTGCAGTCGGGTTGGATGTGGATGTCAACTCGCTAAAACAGCTGGGCAATACCTCGTTTCTGCCTGCGATCTTACCGCAGGTGCTACGCGAGATTGGCCGAGTACAGCCGAGGATGGCCAGAAATTTCATAGAAGTGCAGTAACACCTGAGCTTACAAAGGCACCACGCCTGCTCGATACCACCGATTTCGTCGAGATTTATAGTATATACAGGGCTTGGCCAGAAATGAAAGTGACACAAGTGGGACTTCCAGATGGCCAAACGTTTAGAAAAATTGCATTTTTGTGGCGGGTCAGGCGAGGAATGAGCTATTTATGTTAGTTTAGTTTCCAGGCGTAGAGGAAAGACTTGAGAACGGTAATCCGAGCGTCGTAGCGTCGAATCCTTATGCCGAAAAACTCATTTTTTTATTTTCAAATTTTTCTGTTACCTGCACTACAAATAAACCGAAAAATGCTCAATAAATTAATATCTTCTTAAAAAGCATCAAAAGAAAAGACAAAAGAAAATTGTAAATAATTTTGAAGAAGGAATTGTACTTACAACTTCCACAACGACTCGACAAATTGCTCTGCAAGAGGGGATGGTAATTATGGCATAAAGTATTTCGTGTTCTGTTAGTTTCATTTTGATCTTCGAGTAGTCCTAGGCTACTGCACGTTAACAATAGATTTTCCAATGCATATGATGAATATCATCCCAGCACGGGTGAATCATCATAAAAGAATCTAATCCATTCCTGGAAATTTTTTTGTCAACCCCAAGTTTTCTTTTGCCTTTGCTTATCATGCCTTTAATGAAAATGTTAATAAATGTATGGAGCACGATCCTCGGATTATCTTTCTGAAGTGTTTCCGCTGTGCCAACCACTGTATGCAACCTATGCTGACATAAACGGCTCATGACACGCCCGACCCGCAATTTTTTCCAAACACTTAGCCTTCTGGACATCCCTCTTGTATGACTTTCATTTTTGGCCAACCCCTGCGTACACCCAGTCCGGATGACGTCGGCGATGAGGAGTGGGCGCGGTGCCCTTGTCAGATGTGGAGGTAGTCTGGTCTGCTGCCATTTACATAACTTAAATTACAATGACCATCCACAGCGCCTCACACTACGAAAGTACCATCACAACTTGTAAGATCCTGCAGTTGGTAGCATATGTCGTCAGGAACATCTACTCGTTGCCCTCATTTAGATAAGAAGAACAGCAGAAGTTACTACGTTTGGAACTACAACCAAGTGACGACATCGTTACAGAATATTTGGTTTATTTTTATCATATTCCAAAGGTACGCATCGAGTTTGGAAATGAAATGGAGGTGACAATGCCGTAAAGAAGGTGGCAGAATGAAAGCCAGTTCATAAACAAAGCCAAAAATTCACGTAATCCTACAGTATGTTTGTTCTTACCCCTTGGAAACCAACAAAGAGCTATTTGGGTCCCTTTACCATCGATTCGTGTAGCACTATCTCCTGTCCATCTCCTTTTAACTTTCAATACAGCCGTAATTACGTCGTAGATTGCAGTACATTCACTGATCCATTTGCTTATATCTCTGTGTTTCCTTTAATTCACAGTAGGATTACTGAGCTACAATTCGATATTTTAATGATTTTAGCACTGAAAGACATGTCAAAGTTGTCAATACGCAATAACTGGAAAGTTTGTTTCAGACCCGTTATTTACTGAGTTTTGAAAACACTCGTATTTGTTTAACAAAGTTCCAACTCATTTTACCTCTTCTATTTATTTCTTTGTTGTCCATTCACTTGTTGTCCTTTGCCAAGCGGTTAAAGGCGCTACAGTCTGGAACCGCACGACCGCTACGGTCGCAGGTTCGAATCCTGCCTCGGGCATGGATGTGTGTGATGTACTTCGGTTAGTTAGGTTTAAGTAGTTCTAAGTTCTAGGGGACTTATGACCACAGCAGTTGAGCCCCATGGTGCTCAGAGCCATTTGAACCATTTTGTTGTCCTTTATTGGCTATGGCAGGCCTCTGTTTGCTTAAAAGTGAAAAGGGGCTTGAATATAGTTCTTAGTTTGTCTCGGCCGAACTACGTCAATAAGGGGCCGAAAACAGAACTCCTATGAAAAATTTAACAGTATCAGAGTCGTAACTGGAGCGCTGGAATCGTGGAGGTAAGAGAAGTGAGTAGTCATTACGTCACAAATTTGAAACCGACGACCTCCATCTTACATAGCCCAGGACACCCATTGCTCACTGCTGTGCTACTTCCCTGTAATGTCACTCTGACGTGCCCGTGCCCAGTTTCGACCGTTGTGGATATCTATCGACTTTTATGGTCGTATTCTAAATAGCATTGGTTCTGTGGGGAAGTAGTAGTTTCATCAAAAATGCCAGGTTGCGTCATCCAAGGCTGTACTAATCGATCCGATCGTAATCTGAAGTTCAACGGAATGACATTTCATTCGTAAGTGGAGCCTACAAGCAATATTTTCTTTTGTATATGGTAGCACTGTTCACTTTTATTCATTCCCGTGTTTTTAATTGCCTTCCAAACCGCAAACGCTCTGACATCCGAACAAGAAGTACAACGGTCTCGTCCCGGCACATTCACGACTACGTGACCCGTTGATTGTTGGTGCAGCATCTCATGCCCTAAACTCGTCCCGCTGATAATTACTTGTTGTTCACATTTCTTCCCCCTTTAAAAAAAGCTCCTGGTTAGAGCTGCCGGAGAGAGCGGCCGTGTGTGTGTCAGTTTTGTGTGTATGATTGTTTGGAAGAGTGTGCGTGCATTACCTCCTTTCTGAGGACAGCTTTGGCCGAAAACATATGTAAATAATGTTTTCGTCGCGCCTGCCTGTTGCTCAGTGAGTAGTTACCTATCCCATTCACAGTATAGTTAATCCTTCATGAAGTTTGTTGTAAATAATCCACTGCACTGCAACAGGAATATTGTTGTACATGATTACAATACCCGAGGAAAGAAATGACATTCATTGCACCACATTGATGTTGTCTGTAGCACAGAGGTTGACAATGCTGCAGCCAGAAGTTCTGACCTCTCACCCAGTGATAATTAATGAGCGGCCGGCCGGAGTGGCCGAGCGGTTCTAGGCGCTACAGTCTGGAATCCTGCCTCGGGCATGGATGTGTGTGTTGTCCTTCGGTTAGTTAGGTTTAAGTAGTTCTAAGTTCTAGGGGACTGATGACCTTAGATGTTAAGTCCCACAGTGCTCAGAGCCATTTGAACCAATTAATGAGCGTATGGCATTGTCGGCTGCGGTGGTTCGGCTGCCGCTCCACAAGCTCTTTAACGCCACTACGGCGAGTGAATGAGGATGAAATGATGATGAAAAAGCACACAACACCCAGTCATCTCGAGGCAGAGAAAATCCCTTACCCCGCCGGGAATCGAACCCGGGACCCTGCGCACGGGAAGCGAGAACGCTACCGCAAGACCACGAGCCGCGGACTCCCAGTGATATAAAATGCCTGATAGATATCAAAGGAAAAATTTGAAAGTAAACTAAAGGGGCAGCGCTGCTACCAGCTGCTTCGGGACATTAAGCGGAATCAGCAGCGACGAGCGAAAATGTGTATCGAACAGGAAATCGAACCTGGGATCTCCTGGTTACAAGGCAGGTGCGGTAACCACTGCACCATCCGGGACACAATGTTATCGCAACAGCACGGACTATCCGGGCACGGTTGATGGCCGATCCACACTGTAATCGAGCAGTACCTATCCGCAGTCCTGTGGGAATCTCGAAGTAGCGAACAGGAGTATAATGGACAGGACTGCGGGTAGGTGCTGCTCGATGAGTGTGGATCGGCATTGAAGCGTACCGAGATGGTCGGTGCAGTTACGATAACGCTGTGTCCCGGATGGCACAGTGGTTACCGCACCTGCCTAGTAAGCAGGAGATCCCGGGTTCGAATTCCGGTTCGGCACACATTTTCGCTCGTCGCCGCTGATTCCGCTTAATGTCTCGCTGCAGCTGACAGCAGCGATCCTCTTCAGTTTACATACAGTGTTCCACAGCTGCTGGCTCTGCATGGTGTCTACTCTTTCGACATGAAATAAACTGAAAACGTTTCTCTTTGACAACTTCTCCTTTTCTGCAAAAGACTATCTTTTATTGTAATGTGTAAATGGTGACGGGTAGGAAATACTACTTCTCTAGATTGCCGCACAGATGAAAAAATGGTAGATATCGAAATAGGTGACAGAGGGATAGAAAAACAATTAAAATCGCTCAAAAGAGGAAAGGCCGCTGGACCTGGTGGGATACCAGTTCGATTTTACGATTTTACACAGAGTACGCGAAGGAACTTGCCCCCCTTCTTGCAGCGGTGTATCGTAGGTCCCCAGAAGAGCGTAGCGTTCCAAAGGATTGGAAAAGGGCGCAAGTCATCCCCGTTCTCAAGAAGGGACGTCGAACAGATGTGCACAACTATAGACCTATATATCTAACGTCGTTCAGTTGTAGAATTTTGGAACACGAATTATGTTCGAGAATAATGACTTTTCTGGAGACAAGAAATATACTCTGCAGGAATCAGCATTAGTTTCGAAAAAGACGATCGTGTGAAACCCAGTTCGCGCTATTCGTCCACGAGTCTCAGAGGGCCATAGACACGGGTTCCCAGGTAGATGCCGTGTTTCTTGACTTCCGCAAGGCGTTTGATACAGTTCCCCACAGTCGTTTAATGAACAAAGTAAGAGCATATGGACTATCAGACTAATTGTGTGATTGGATTGAAGAGTTCCTAGATAACAGAACGCGGCATGTCATTGTCAATGGAGAGAAGTCTTCCGAAATGAGAGTGATTTAAGGTGTGCCGCAGGGGAATGTCGTAGCACCGTTGCTATTCACAATATATATAAATGACCTTGTGGATAACATCGGAAGCTCACTGAGGCCTTTTGAGGATGATGCTGTGGTGTATCGAGAGGTTGTAACAATGGAAAATTTTACTGAAATGCAGGACGATCTGCAACGAATTGACGCATGGTGCGGGGAATAGTAATTGAATCTCGATGTATACAAGTGTAATGTGCTCCGAATACATAGAAAGAAACATCCTTTATCATTTAGCTACAGTATAGCAGGTCAGCAACTTGAAGCAGTTAATTCCATAAATTGTCTCGGAATAGGCATTAGGAGTGATTTAAAATAGAATGACGATATAAAATTAATTGTCGGTAAAGCAGATGCTAGATTGAGATTCACTGGAAGAATCCCAAGGAAATTCAATCCGAAAACAAATGAAGTAGGTTACAGTACACTTGTTCGCCCACTGCTTGAATACTGCTCCCCAGTGTGGGATCCGTACGAGATAGGGTTGATAGAAGAGATAGAGAAGATCCAACGGAGAGAAGCGCGCTTCGTTACAGGATCATTTAGTAATCGCGAAAGCGTTACGGAGAGGATGGATAAACTCCAGTGGAAGACTCTGCAAGAGAGACGCCCAGTAGATCGGTACGGGCTTTTGTTGAAGTTTCGAGAACATACATTCACCGAGGAGTCAAGCAGTATATTGCTCCCTCCTACGTATATCTCGCGAAGAGACCATGAGGATAAGATCAGAGAGATAAGAGGTCACACGGAGGCATACCGACAATCTTTCTTTCCACGAACAATACGAGACTGGAATAGAAGGGAGAACCGATAGAGGTACTCAAAGCACCCTCCGCCACACACCGTCAGGTGGCTTGCGGAGTATGGATGTAGATGTAGATCTGTCCGTCTTTGATTAAAAAGTAAAAAAAAGCTAATAAACGATCATCAGGAGGCATATTAAAAAACTGATGTTAATATAGAATGACTCGCCCCACATCACTACGATTTATCGTGGAAATAGTACATGGGACATGTAACTAACTAACTCTGGGTTTATCACACCTACGTACTTTGATACGCTCAAAATGGGATTCAAAAATAAAATGAAGCAGATGATCAAAGTAGACGTATAATCAAAAGGTTCAAATGGCTCTGAGCACCATGGGACTTAAATCTGACGTCATCAGTCCCCTAGAATTTATAACTACTTAAACCTAACCCACTTAAGGACATCACACACATCCACGCCCGAGGCAGGATTAGAACCTGCTACCGTATCGGTCGTGCGGTTCCAGACTGAAGCGCCTAGAAACGCTCGGCCACAGCGGCCGGCGAGACGTATAATTCATTTGTGATACGTTTGATTATTACACAGAAAAAAAAGCCTGCTGAGTTACTGGCGTGAAATATTGCGGGGAATGAAACAAATAGGCTAGTGTTGGAAAGGTGTACCTATATGTTACATAGGGTAGGCTATCGCTTTTCACATTACTTCCTTCACCTTTTGGTTACTCGAAATAATCACCAAAAAACAAGTTGCATTAAAGAAGCCAAATGTGTCGTGTTACTAGAGCAAATACGCATTCAAGAACAAAACTGCGTTCGAAATTACCTTTCTGACATTATATTATCCACATAAGCACTGTAGTTTTTAATATTTAAAGCAACTGTTGCGTGCACACGACAGAGATAATGAACAAGAAGCAATCGTGAACTGTAGTCTGCTAATGTTTTGGGCTATTTAAGATGGCGGCAGACCCTGTCCACTCTGGCTTCAAAATAAGGTACAGCGTGAGTCTGTAGCGCCATTCTCCTTCCTTACTTACTTCCATTCCCCTTAATTCGTTTCGGGTAAAGCTCGTTTCACAAAAATTCCCTCAAACGTGATGTCATTTTGACTTTACGCGCAATATCGACAACCGCATGATCAGCCATCGACTTTGTGACAGTTAAAAATATGAATGTTATTGCTCCTCGATTCACTCGTAGCAATTTCAGCTGTGCTCTTAGGTTCAAAAAAGGTTCAAGTGGCTCTGAGCACTATGGGATAAGGTCTGAGGTCATCAGTCCCTTAGAACTTAGAACTACTTAAACCTAACTAACCTAAGGACATCATACACATCCATACCCGAGGCAGGATTCGAACCTGCGACTGTAGCGGTCGCGCGGTTCCAGACTGTAGCACCTAGAACCGCCCGGCCACTCCGGCCGGCGCTCTTAAGTAGCTGCGTAACCACACACTCTGAAATCGCTAAATATTTATTTCATCCTTAGTTCGCACATCAGACGGAATGTAAACAATATTGCAGAACATACTTATATTACATTCATAAGAAGGTCCCAGAATGTGTTAACAACGCTAACATGGAAAAAAATTGCGTGTGGTGGGATGTGAACCTACGCTAGCACTTAATCGTGTGATGTTTATGTCCTATCTTGGTTATCATATTCTCTCTTGTTAAATGACATTTAATGATAATGGTGACCCGTATGTGTTAAATTTTCAGTTCCGTTACGTTGAAACGGCATACTGCGAATTATATAACAAGTGTATTTCACGCTTAATTTGTAAATTGTTGACGATAACAACTCACTCCTGAGAGAGCACTCCTATATGAAGGCATTAACCATCGACAAATTAGCATAATATTTTATTATAGCAATAATTATCGTATATCATTCCCAGAATAACGTGTTTTTTGTAAATCTCCGATACGCGTGCATTGTGCCTTGTGAGAGGTCCGTATCGAACGCTAGCAAAACTCGATAGCCGATCATGAGGTCATCGATATTGAGTGTGACGACAAAACGACGACACGTTTGCGGGAACTGTTGCGAAAAGAACATCACCCATTCGCATTTGACTGCATTAAATATAGAGACCATGGGCACTACTAACAAAACCAAAGAGCATTAACGTTAAATCGAAAAATAAATATTTGTCGCAGTTATACGCAGGGGTTGAAAAAAATCAGCACGCTGCGTGAAATTACAGAGAATAAAATGAGAACACGTTCACATCAGTAAACCTTTCACCGCTGATGTCACTATATACCCTTTAAATAGTATTGCATCCATTACGCCTCATAGAAGTAACTTCCTAACAGTATCTTAAAATATCTGTTAGAAATGCAGTAGCTTGGCGCTATTATATATCAGTCAGATCCGAAAATTGTCTCTTCTTGAGAGACAAATACCGCACTCAGATGTTTCCCGGGTACCGAATTCCCCGGACGTTCTTTGCATATTGCATGAAAAAGAATCCGAAATTGTTAATCAAATACACTCCTGGAAATGGAAATAAGAACACCGTGAATTCATTGTCCCAGGAAGGGGAAACTTTATTGACACATTCCTGGGGTCAGATACATCACATGATCACACTGACAGAACCACAGGCACATAGACACAGGCAACAGAGCATGCACAATGTCGGCACTAGTACAGTGTATATCCACCTTTCGCAGCAATGCAGGGTGCTATTCTCCCATGGAGACGATCGTAGAGATGCTGGATGTAGTCCTGTGGAACAGCTTGCCATGCCATTTCCACCTGGCGCCTCAGTTGGACCAGCGTTCGTGCTGGACGTGCAGACCGCGTGAGACGACGCTTCATCCAGTCCCAAACATGCTCAATGGGGGACAGTTCCGGAGATCTTGCTGGCCAGGGTAGTTGACTTACACCTTCTAGAGCACGTTGGGTGGCACGGGATACATGCGGACGTGCATTGTCCTGTTGGAACAGCAAGTTCCCTTGCCGGTCTAGGAATGGTAGAACGATGGGTTCGATGACGGTTTGGATGTACCGTGCACTATTCAGTGTCCCCTCGACGATCACCAGTGGTGTACGGCCAGTGTAGGAGATCGCTCCCCACACCATGATGCCGGGTGTTGGCCCTGTGTGCCTCGGTCGTATGCAGTCCTGATTGTGGCGCTCACCTGCACGGCGCCAAACACGCATACGACCATCATTGGCACCAAGGCAGAAGCGACTCTCATCGCTGAAGACGACACGTCTCCATTCGTCCCTCCATTCACGCCTGTCGCGACGCCACTGGAGGCGGGCTGCACGATGTTGGGGCGTGAGCGGAAGACGGCCTAACGGTGTGCGGGACCGTAGCCCAGCTTCATGGAGACGGTTGCGAATGGTCCTCGCCGATACCCCAGGAGCCACAGTGTCCCTAATTTGCTGGGAAGTGGCGGTGCGGTCCCCTACGGCACTGCGTAGGATCCTACGGTCTTGGCTTGCATCCGTGCGTCGCTGCGGTCCGGTCCCAGGTCGACGGGCACGTGCACCTTCCGCCGACCACTGGCGACAACATCGATGTACTGTGGAGACCTCACGCCCCACGTGTTGAGCAATTCGGCGGTACGTCCACCCGGCCTCCCGCATGCCCACTATACGCCCTCGCTTAAAGTCCGTCAACTGCACATACGGTTCACGTCCACGCTGTCGCGGCATGCTACCAGTGTTAAAGACTGCGATGGAGCTCCGTATGCCACGGCAAACTGGCTGACACTGACGGCGGCGGTGCACAAATGCTGCGCAGCTAGCGCCATTCGACGGCCAACACCGCGGTTCCTGGTGTGTCCGCTGTGCCGTGCGTGTGATCATTGCTTGTACAGCCCTCTCGCAGTGTCCGGAGCAAGTATGGTGGGTCTGACACACCGGTGTCAATGTGTTCTTTTTTCCATTTCCAGGAGTGTAAATTTGTTCCATCTGTCTCCTTTCCCGCATCGCTCGGTAACAGTTTGATATTCATTTTTTTCTAGTTTCACATTTGAAATTAATATTTTAGTGGCGAACAGACGAAAAACATACGTAACTGGGCTGTTACAGTGTTCATTGTTGATCTGTACCATTTTCCTACTGATATGCTGATTATAAATCAACACAATATAATTATGTGTCGGGTCTACAGTCGAACTTGCTCGATCATGTTATTCCATGTGCTGTTGAAGTGTACGGTCGTAGACGTCATGAGAGTCCCGAGTTGAAATGTACAGGGTGATTATAATTAAAGTTAAATTTCCAAACGCTGTACAAATATCACCACTGGTGAGAATGACGTCAAATTGCAACGGAATATTATCGGAGAAGGGGGAAAACATATGGCAGAAAAAAAAAACGTGTGAAAATCGATCAATAGATGGCGCCGTATGTGCCAGAATGCATAAATGATAACACCGGTCATGCCCACGATCCATTGAAGCTGGTATAAACACACCGGGTACACGGCTTTTCCTCGTTTCGGGTCTGCGACGTTCGCCATGACTGTCTCAACGCAGGATCGCGCTGTCCTTGTAAAGCTGTATTACAAGAATGATGAAGAATGATGACTGTGCACATGTCGCTCTGCAGAAATTCCGGACACTGAAGCGTTTGAGAAAAGGCGTTCAATGGCTGCCGTGGGTCTGGAGAAAATGATTCGGAAATTCGAGAAGACGGGTTCTTTTGGTGAGCGCACTGGTAGAGGGAGGAAACGAATAGATTCGACGTCAGTGAAAGCAGTGGCCACAGAAATGCAGGAAGAGACGAGTGGTGGTGTGCAAACGTGTAGTTCACGGAGAATTGCCCGAACATTGGACATACCCCTGAGCACGGTACGTGAAATCCTACGAAACATCCTTCTCTGCTATCCATTCAAAATTACCCATGTCCACGAGTTGATTCCTGTTGACCTGCCAGCAAGAGAGACCTTTGATTTAGAATTTATTGCTCGCATGGAAGTGGAAAATGATTGGTCGTGGAAGATTTTGTGGACAGATGAAGCCCACTTCTATATGACTGGATATGTCAATACACAGAACTGTCGAATATGGGCAACGGAAAATCCACACTTAAATCAACCAGTACGACTTCATCCTGAAAAGGTCATTATTGTATGGCGCGGGTTTACGACACCATTTATCGTAGTGGCATATTTTTTCGAAGAGACAGGTGCTTCCTGTCCTGTTACTGGTACCGTCACTGGTAAGCGCTATGAGTGTCTTTTGCGCAACCACGTAATTCCAGCTCTCCAACAGCATGGATATTGGAATGGGATAATTTTTATGGAAGGTGGTGCACCTCCGCACATTTCAAATCCACTTAAGCAGCTACTGCAGCGCCATTTCGAAAATGTTAGAATTATCAG
The DNA here is from genome assembly GCF_023864345.2 of Schistocerca serialis cubense. Lineage (NCBI taxonomy): Eukaryota > Metazoa > Arthropoda > Insecta > Orthoptera > Acrididae > Schistocerca > Schistocerca serialis. The sequence goes on from NC_064643.1 coordinate 97,295,535, forward strand.
CCGTCATTTCCCTACAGCCTGGCCGTCCTGATCACCTGATCCTAATCCGTGTGACTTCTGCTTGTGGGGTTATCTGAAAGTGTTGTTTTCAGTGTTCCGATTGCAACTTAGCTGCATTGAAGGCACGCTTTGCGCAACACATTCTGAACGTTATCCTGGATACACTTCGATCAGCAGTGGAACATGCTGTTTCTCGATTTCAACTTGTTGCAGAAAATGGTGGACAGCCAGTCACACGGAAATTAATAATTCGATTTGATTCTGACTGATGCCTCTTACGAGGTTTTTAGCCTCAGGACAATTAAAAACCGATGTGAGTGATGCTTTTTATGCAGTTTTTGGCCTCAGGACAATTAAAAACCTATTTTTCCCACACGATGTATTATCACTTTGGCGTGGTGGATGGGCTTACGTAAAACTAACAGTATCACACCTGTACACCCATGCACACTAAGTAGTATAGTTTGATTAACGTCAAACTTACACCTTAGGCATTGTTGTATGATTCATTCGTCATTTGTAGTCGATGCTTAGAGAGCCGTCTATTGCTATATTTCGTAACTATTTACTTTTCTTCTGCCATACGTTTTCCCCTTTCTTCGATAATATTCCGTTGCAGTTTGACGTCATTCTGACCAGTGTTGTTATTTATACAGCGGTTTGAAAGTTTAACTTTACTTATAATCAGTACAGTGAGTATTTGACTGCGCAAGGGCAGTAACTGATACCATGTAAAATATGATACAAGTCACAGAGGAGTGGAATGTGTTTTTGAAGCAGATCTGAGTTCTGGTATCGATGCGGAAAAACAGAACGCTGTGGAATTCAGAAGCTGTGCAAGTGACGTTGTGGTTCAAATGGCTCTGAGCACTATGGGACTTAACTGCTGAGGTCATCAGTAGCCTAGAACTTAGAACTACTTAAACCTAACTAACCTAAGGACATCACACTCATCTATGCCCGAGGCAGGATTCGAACATACGACCGTAGCGGTCCCGCGGTTCCAGACTGTAGCGCCTAGAACCGCTCGGCCACCTCGGCAGGCGACGTTGTAGGACTGCTTCCTACTGACCAGGGAGATGTCAGACACGAAACGACGCTTTATTTAACAAATGTTTTATATTTTGATTCCTAAATGTAGTAGCTGAAATAGGCAAAAGATTAATCAGATGGCTAAACATGAGATTGACAAGGAATAACTGGCTAACAAAGCCGGAATGACTAGAAGAGGAACGCAAGGATGCAGAAGCAATAAAAGAAGAAGGAGAAGGCTATATTTTGGACTGGCTACATATGGGGGTCAAGTAACAAAAACATACTTAGAGAAAGGAAAGAGGAAGTAAATGAAGATGAGATGGGAGATAAGATACTACGGTATTAATTTGACAGATCTCTGAAAGATCTAAGTCGAAAAAGGTCGCCTGGAGTAGGCGACATCCCGTTGGGAGAGCCAGTCATGACGAAACCATTCCGTCTTGTATATAAGATCTGTCAAACAGGTCAAATATTTGCAGGCTTTAAAAAGAATGCGATAATTCCTGATCCAGAGAAGGCATGTGTTGGCAGGGGTGAATATTACTGAACTAACAGTTTAATTAGTTATCGATGCAGAATATTTATAAAAATTATATACAGCAGAATGGAAAAACTGGTAACACCCACTGTCAGGGAAAATCAATTTGAATTCCAGGAACATGTCGAAATACGAGTGATAATAGTCGCTCTACGACTTATCTTAGCAGACAGGTTAAATAAAGGCAAACTTACATAGCATTTGTAGATTTACACAAAGCTTTTGCCAGTGATGACCGGCAAACACTCTTCGAATTTCTGAAGGTAGCGGGGAAAAAATACAGGTAGCGAAAGTTATATACGTCTTGCACAGAAACCAGACTGCCGTTATGAGAATCGGAACATGAAAGGGAAATTATATTTGAGAAGGGAATGAGACTGGGTTGAAGAATCTCGCTGATGTTAATTAATCTCTATCCTGAACAAGCAATAAATGAAAGTAAGGAGACACTTGGAAAGTGAATGAAATCTCAGACCAAAAAAATAAAGGCTTGATGCTTAGTTGATGACATCGTAATTGCATCAGAGATGGCGCTGGTCTTAGAAGAGCTGTTGGACGGCATGTCCAGTGTCCCGAAACGTGGTTGCGAGGCGACGATCAACAGAAGCCAAACAAGGGTAATGACGTGTGGTTTTGTTAAATCAGATGAATTATATTCGGAAATGGCAAACATAAATTAGTAGATGAATCTTACTATTCGAGCAGCGAAATAAATGTTGGTGGCAGAAGTATAGAGGATATAAAATGAAAACTGGCAATACCAAGAAAAACATAGTTAGAAATCGGTATTTGTTAAGATCTAATATAAATTTAAGTTTTTCCGAAGTTACTTCTTTGGTGTGTAGTCTTGTAGGAAGTGAAAGTGTACCGACTCTAAATGAGTAAAACAAACTTGTGACACAACTTGACTAGAAGAAGAGGTCAACTGATAGTAAACATCCTGAGTCATCAATGAATCGTCAGTTTGATAATGGAAGGAAAGAGCTTTCCTCTTTCTAATGCAGTGAATTTTCTTCTTTCTAAATTTAAATCATGCCTCTTGACAATATTCAAGTATTACACGATTATAAAAGTCAAATTCTTTCTTCTTTAGAAATAATGCTTGTTATTTAATTAGAATATACATGAAAAAACGGTAACTGGCTTTCGAAGGATTGTATGATAAAGTATGAAACATAAACATAAATAAACTAACTAAACTGTATTCGTCTTGGATTAGCATCCTCCACTACTAAATGTCCTTAACACAAATGTTTCTTTCTCAAAGTTAAAAAATGTTTTAAATGCAAGATCTGTCTCCTTTCTGAAGTAACGATTTTCCTTCAGAGAATTTCTGTATTTTCGCCTTTCTAACTTAAAACATTGCTTCTGCATAACAATAGATAGTTAGGTGTTTACAAAAACAAAATTCTTGGTGCTCTGGAAGTAATGATTCTTTAAAAATCTATTTGGAGGGGTAAAAATATCTGAACTGAAGTAACCTTTAATTGTTTATTTCCAGATCTTTTTCGTAATAAAGTGAAACATAAATTAAAAGGCTTTACCTTAACCCTATTTCTCTCTTAGTCAGATGCGTGTATTCCACTGAGAATATGAATGGAAGAAAATTTCGTAACGTTTTGTTGTGTGTGTGTTTCAGCTTAAACCTTATCTTCCAATGTTGCTACGAAATCTTGTTCATCAAAGTTGGACGTGGCTCAGTAAGCTTTCCCGATGTAATAACTAATGACATTCATATTGAGTTCCCAAACGGAACATAACATCATCTTGACACTATATTTCGGCGGTCCACTTGGCCGATATCTTCAGGCGAGTAAGCCGTCGCATTAACTCGCCAGAACTGAAATCAAACCGCAGCGGCGGCTCCCTTATACACCGCCTGTAGGTGCACCGCGTGTAATCGAACATAACTGCCCCTAGCTCAAAGCACGCCAGCGGACCGGTGGTGAAAACTATAGTTTTAGCTGGTGGACGGAATACACTTTTAACATCAATTATCTTTAAAATCCTTCCCATTTTTGAATATATACTTCCGCGAAAGGTAGGAATTTTAAAGATATTTGATATCAAGAATTTATTAAGTCCGCCACTTAAGACTAGAGAGCTGCTTGGCTCAGTGAAGGACGATTTGGATTTGAGGAAGCCCGGTGTCTACCAAATTCCCTGTCATTGCTGGAAAGCCCATGTTGGACAAACGATTCGTATAGTCCAGGACCGATGTGTGGAGCACCATCGCCACACGCGTTCTTTCAGCCGGAAAAATCCGCGGTTGCGGAACATTGTCTTACTGAAGGACATAGAATGTTGTACGATGAGACACAGGTAATTGCCCCTGCGTCGCGTCATTGGGACCGCGTATTGAAAGAAGCTTTTGAAATCCGGCTATCTGACAATATTATAAACAAAGGTAAGGAGTATCCTTTACGTAAGAGTTCGAACCCTGTTTCGTTTGATATTAAAAAACAACGTTCTATGTTTCAGTTATCAAAAGGTGTCAACAGTGTTTGATATTGATTTATCGTTTCCGTTAGTTTTAACCACCGGTGCGCTGTCGTCCTTTGTGCTAGAGGGCAGTTGTGTTCGCGCACGTGAGGTGGCCCTACAGGCAGTGTATAAAGGAGTCGCCACTGTCGTTTGATCTCAGTTCTAGCGAGCCAGTGCGACAGCTTACTCACCTAAACATATTTGGCAGGTGGGCTGCCAAAATATCGTGTTAAGATGACGTTATGACCCCGCTAGTGGCTCGATATGAATATCATCGCCGGCCGGAGTGGTTCTAGGCGCTACAGTCCGGAAGCGAGCGACCGCTACGGTCTCAGATTCGAATCCTGCCTCGGGCATGGATGCGTGTGATGTCCTTAGGTTAGTTAGGTTTAATTAGTTCTAAGTTCTAGGGGACTGATGACCTCAGAAGTTAGGTCCCATAGTGCTCAGAGCCATTTGAACCATTTTTTGAATATCATCGATGTTCGACGCGTTATTATGTAATGAGTGAAGTGGCAAATCAGCCAGGTATAGCTGATTCGATTAAGTTTTGGGAACAGTTTTGGTATGGAGGCGGGCTGTGCTCAGCATATACTTAGTTTAGGCTATCTTTGAACAACCATAGGCTGAATGACACAAAACAGTGCTAAACAATGCTCTGAACCAAGTTTAGTGTCTCATACTTTAAAATTTTTCTTCAAAGTTATTCATAATCGATTATACAAAAGAACTAGAATATGAATGAAAATCAGTTTGGATAACATAATGATTAAGATGCTATGTGATGCGACAGAGAAATATCAGAAGACATGAAGATAACATGAGGAGTAAGACAAGGCTTTATCGTGTCAGCACTCTTATTTAACTACCAGCTAAGTACGCGGCGTAGTCCGCTATGTATATATTCTAGGCTAGTGTTATCCATTTTCTCCTTCTCCCTCGCTCTCCCTTCCTCTTCCTCTTCTTCCTTCTCCTCCTCCTCCCCCCCCCCCCCCCTCTCTATCTCTTCCTCTTCCCTTTCTCTGTTTGACTTCTCCTCTTCCCTTATTCTGGCCATTTCCTTCTCTCTCTCTCTCTCTCTCTCTCTCTCTCTCTCTCTCTCTGTCCATCTCCTCCTTCCCTTTCTCCCTCTAACACGTTTTCATCCTCCCTCAAAGTATTTTTTCCATACAGTAACATTTGTACCAAATTGGGTTGATATCGATCGGTTCGGGAGTTTAGGACAAGCTTTTTCTCCACGACTTTGCCCGAGTTCGCACATGTCACACTTGTTTCATATATATTTAACATATTTCACACATATCTGTGCACATATTTCGCCTGTACCTCTAGCGAATTCCACCCTGCAGTTTCGTTTACACAGCTCACTATCTCCTGTAATATGTGTCTTACAAGGATATAATTTTGCAAGAACACTCAGTAATATAAGTAAACGCTGTCTGCAAAAAATATTGCGAATAGAGTTTGCGATAAAGAAGTAATAAATTAAAACGTCATGCCTGATGCAGCCGTTTTACCGCACGAATAACGAAATTGTAGTAAACGATAAACTTTTTTCCTTTTTTCAGTGTGTGTGTGTGTGTGTGTGTGTGTGTGTGTGTGGAGTGGGAGAGGGAGGGGGTGTCAGTGAGAAAAAGAAAAAGTCTGGTAAATGTTAGAAATTATGGCAAAATTTGTTGCAAATCACTAAGTGCTCTCGTTCTTGAATACTGGATGAATATAGTCTGGCTATTCGCACATCGTGAGCTGCTCCTTTTCCATCCCCACCTCATCTCTTTGAGAGATAGGTGGTTCTTCCCCATACAGTGCTTATTTCCAGACAGTGAGTGATGTGCATACCAAGTTGAAATCGATTGATTGATTTAGGAGGAGTTGTGGAACATACATAGATACATATTGTGGTGTCACCGACAGACACCACACTTGCTAGGTGGTAGCCTTTAAATCGGCCGCGGTCCGTTAGTATACGTCGGACCCGCGTGTCGCCACTATCAGTGATTGCAGACCGAGCGCCGCCACACGGCAGGTCTAGAGACTTCCTAGCACTCGCCCCAGTTGTACAGCCGACTTTGCTAGCGATGGTTCACTGACAAAATACGCTCTCATTTGCCGAGACGATAGTTAGTATAGCCTTCAGCTACGCCATTTGCTACGACCTAGCAAGGCGCCATTACCAGTTACTATTGATGATGTAAAACATGTACCATCAAGAGCGATGTTCACCAATTATGGATTAAAGTTAGGTATTCCAACAGCTACGTCCTTTTTTGCTAAAGTCTAACTTCCTTGTCCTGTTCCAGACCTCACGCCAGCCTGCGTGAGCTAAAACGCGTGCCTTTCGGCTTCCTCTCGTAGTGGGTTGGCTGTCTTGCCAATCCACAACACATATATTATTGGAGTATGGGTGATTATTTGGAGGTAATCTCCAGGAAAGGTCTATCAGATATAGGAACAGTCTATAGGTCAATGATAGGTTATTACTTTATCAGTAATAGAAGCCGTGCTGGTGACACTCTAGTATTGGCGTATAATATAACACAATTACAGACAATGTTTTAAGAAGGTAATAGAGTCAGAAACGAATTTGGAATCAAACTAAATTTTGGCAAAACAAGATACAGGCATATTAGAAAAACTCCAAAGAACTAAACAGGTATTACTTTAACACAATGTCCATTGAAAGGATATCAAAATGTAAAGGTCTCTGTACGTGGATAATGATAACGTCAGCCAGACCACAGAGATCAACGGTAGAACTGAACAAGCTGGAGGAGCCTTTTTTAAGATCAGATCGTTATTTCACCATCCTCATTTTAAACTTGCAGCTAATATTCCACATCATTAAATGTTATGGAATGGAGGCATGGACATAAAAATAAGGCAACGATAGAGAAGACAAGGGTATCGTCAGGAGTGACCCAGGGAATGGAGGACAGGGCCGCGGTTTTTCTCTATATTCATAAATGAATCAGTGAACAGGCTGGGCAACAACTTGCGGTGGTGTACGGTAAGGTGTCGGAATTGAGTGACTGTAGTAAGATACAAGACAACTTAGACAATATTTCTAGTTGGTGTCATGAATGGCAGCTAGCACTAAATGTGGAAAAATGTAAGTTAATGCGGATGTGTAGGAATAAGAAACCTGTAATGTTCGGATACAGTATTAGGAGTATCCTGCTTGCTACAGTGAAGTCGTTTAAATACCTGGGCGTAACGTTGCAAAGCGACATGAAATGGAACGAACATGTGGGGCTGTGGTAGGGAACTCGAATGGTCGACTTCGGTCTATTGGGAGAATATTAGGAGAGTGCGGTTCACATGTAAAGGAGACCGCATATAGGACGCTGGAGCGACCTATTCTTGAGTACTGCTCGAGTGCTTGGCAACCATACTAAGTCGGATTGCAGGAAGACGTCGAAGCAATTCAGAGACGGGCTGCTAGATTTGTTGCCGGTAGGTTCTAACAACAGGTAAGTGTAGGGGAGACGATTCGGAAACTCATATGGGAATCCATGGAGGGAAGGCGACGTTATTTTCGAGGAACACTATTGAGAAAATTTAGAGAACCGGCATTTGAAACTGACTGCCGAACGATCCCGCTGCCGCCAATATACATTGCGCGTAAGGATCACGAGGATAAGATACGAGAAATTGGGGCTCATACTGAAGCGTACAGACAGTCGTTTTTTCCGTCGCTTTATTTGCCAGTGGAACAAGAGAGGGGATGGCTAGTAGTGGTACATGGTACCCTCCACCACTCACCATAAGGTGGCTTGCGGAGTATCTACTTAAATGTGGAAGTAGACTGAGCAGTTCAAAATGTGGCTGTATCCTGGGCACAAAAAATTACAAATGAAGACGTTCTATGGGAAATCAATAAGGATAAAGATTTGGGGAACAAAATCATAAATGCAAAACTACAGTATTTTGGCCATATCTTGAGAAGAGAAAGATACAATATTCTAAGACTGATAGTGGAAGGAAAAGTTCTACATGTACATACATAGTCCGGAATCCACCATATGGTGCGTGGCGGAGGGTACCTTTTACCACAATCAGTATCTTCTCTCCCTGTTCCACTCCCAAACAAAACGAGGGGAAAATGACTGCCTATATGCCTCTGTGCGAGCCCTAATCTCTCTTATCTTTGTGGTCTTCCCGCGAAATATAAGTTGGCGGCAGTAAAATTGTACTGCAGTCAGCCTCAAATGCTGGTTCTGTAAATTTCCTCAGTAGCTATTCACGAAAAGAACGCCTCCTTTCCTCTAGAGACTACCACCCGAGTTCCTGAAGAATTTACGTAACACTCGCGTGATGATCAAACCTACCAGTAACAAATCTAGCAGCCCGCCTCTGAATTGCTTCTATGTCCTCCCTGAATCCGACCAGACAGGGATCCCAAACACTCGGCAGTACTCAACAATAGGTCGTGTTAGTGTTTTATAAGCGGTCTCCTTTGCAGATGAACCACATCTTCCTAAAATTCTACCAATGAACCGAAGACGACTGTCCGCCTTCCCCACAACTGCCATTACATGTTTTTCCCACTTCATATCGCTCTGCAATGTAACGCCCAAATATTTAATCGACGTCACTGTGTCAAGCGTTACACTACTAATGGAGTATTCAGACATTACGGAATTCTTTTTCCTATTCATCTGCATAAATTTACATTTATCTATATTTAGAGTTAGCTGCCATTCTTCAGCCATTGTAGGGAAAAGATGAGCAGGAAGAAGAACTTTGAGGTCACAGAAAGTGCGAGAGTGGTTCGGATGCACTTCCGTACAACTGTTGACATCCGCAAAGTCAGAAACACGATTACCCGTCATGATAGCCAACCTCCGAAGAGAGATGGCACATTAAGTAAATGAAGAAGAAAAGAAGAAGAAGTCTGAATGGCTAGGCGGCGATCAGGGTGAACGTTGGACTTGGTGGGACACTTCATCTGTGAGAAGTGTCTAACTTCGAGAGAAGCCAACGTTATTTTCTTGGCGGATGTCCGGCTTAAGAATGGAAAAACGAACGTCGTGTGGAAGTGAAGGAGGAGTGGTGTGCAAGTTTTGTGTGGCCTCTAAAGCTGTTTGTAAATCCGGGAGCCAGTCTCGCTCCCCGTCCTTGTTAAAACTCCCAGCTGGCTCTTAAAAGTAACGGCTCGCCAGCGACTGTTTACCCTGCGCCCCCCCCCCTCCTCCTCGCCGTGGCGTCTTCCCGCGGACGCGGCTCCGGGAAGAGCCGGACTGACTAGTTAAACAAGTCTGCCGCGCGCCGGAGTTCGGCCCGGCTGTCCGTAATGCGCCGAATAAACTGCATCTGCTCATCGCGCCGACGCCGCGCGCGCCGTATAATTCGGCCGTTTGTCTTCCGCGGCCTCGACTGCCCCGCTCCGTCCACGCACCGCCAGAAGGGATAAGGAGAGGGGGGGAGGTGGGGAGGGGGGGGGGGGCGAGAGAAAGAAGTTGGTAGAAAGTCGTGTTCTTCTGTCCCGGCGGACCGCGACGCTGGCATCGGGGCGCCCGCCGATGTTAACAAGAAGAGCGCGCGACGGCACATCCGTCAGCTGCAGCGGGACTCCATGAATTGTGCATGCACGGCGGGCCCGCCGCGGACAACGCTCTAAATATAAATGGCTCGGCGGCCGCGACTAAACGCTGACGTCGTGAGCGATGGCGCGCTCCGGGGATCCCCGCGGGTGACGTCACAACCCCGCGGGCGCCCGCTGACGGATGGCTCGCGGCGGCTGCGGAAATAACGCCGCGAAGGCGGCGCGGCAGAAAACAGCACGACGCGACGCTACGCTCTCGCGAAAGTGTTTCTTTTTCTCCTCCAGCCTCAACTTACCGTCTTCGCAGCACCTCTGCTCGTGTTTATGTGGTGATTCAAAAGTCATGGTACAAAACTGAAACAGAAGTTTCTAAAATGAAGCAACAAATTACCACCTCAGTCGATCTATTCTGTACGGTCCTTTTATTGCCACTACCAGTCATATTCTTACAACATCATCAGGTAAGCTAAGGTCCAATTTACAAAACAAGAATCTTGTAAAGTCATCAGATGATACAGAACGCAATGCAAATTAGACAAGACACCATATTTGGTTCAAAAAGTCACAATTTACTCTAAATAATGAAAAGTGTGCTAAAAGGAATCCGCTAAATTTCGGTTATACGATAAATCTAAAGGCTGTAAACTCAAGTAAATGCCTAGGGAAGCCAATTACGAGCAAGTAAAACTGGAACGGTCACATAAAAAATGTCGTGGGGAAAGCAAAACAAAGACTCGACTTACTGGCAGAACAGTTACAAAATTTGACAGGTGTTCTAGAGAGACTGCCTACACTACGCTTGTCTGACCTCTTCTGGAATACTGCTGTGCGGTGTGGGATCCGCATCAGATAGGATTGAAGGAGGACACCGGAAAAGGTACATGAAAGCAAGTCTTCTGGTCCAGACTGTATATTAGTTAGGTTCCCTTCAGAGTATGGTGATGCAATGGCTCCATACTTAACAATCATATACGACCGCTCACTCGATGAAAGATCCGCACCCAAAGACTGGAAACAAGCACAGGTCACACCAATATTTAAGAAAGATAGTAGGAGTAATCCCCTAAATTACAGGCCCATATCATTTACGCCGATATGTTGCAGGATTTTGGAACATATATTTGTTCGAACATTATGAATTACTTGGAAGAGATAGATCTATTGACACACAGTCAACAAGGATTTAGAAAACAGCGTTCTTCTGAAAAACAACTAGCTCTTTACACACACGAAGTGCTGAGTGGTACTGAAAATGGAATTCAAATTCATTCCATATTTCTAGATTTCCAAAAGGTTTTTGACACTGTAATACAAGCGGCTTATGGTGAAATTGCATGCATGTGGAATATCGTCTCAGTTATGTCACTGGATTCCCGATTTCCTGTCAGAGGGGTCACAGTCAGTACTAATTGACGGAAGGTCACCGAGTAAAACAGAATTGATTTCTGACGTTCCCCGAGGCAGTGTTATAGTGTCTCTGATGTTCCTTATCTATATACCCGTTGCGAAGCTCCAACGTCGTGCCAACGCTGTGGACGGAGCTGTTCTGTCCGTTACTGCCAAGCAGAGAAGATGGCGGCCATTTCGCACTGTGGTCACATTGTGTCATCCAGAATCCTGTTGGGGGCTATGCACGGCACTGCTCTCTCCACTGGCTCCACATTCGCCTCACTGTTGAAGCAGCGTGCCTTGTACCAGGCGCAATGCCGCAGAATGACAGACCCGTCTCCCAGAGACCAACCATGCTGCCCCGTTCCAAAGCACTCATATGACGATATCCCACTCCGCGGTGCCGGCGAGACACGGTGGCACTTGGTTAAACATTTCCACTTCGTATGACGGCTCTGCACCGACTGAGCATTACGTATCACTGACGTGTCCGGTCACACAAAAGAGGGCGCTGTTGGATCTAAACGCACGACATCTCTCTTCTACTTACGTTACTCATTATGGTTCCGCTGTTCTGCATGTCCTCTTATCGTGGTGTGTTGAGTGTTTAACTTTTTACAAACAGTAGTGTACGTTTGGTGCAAGTTTCATCCAGCTACGTTACTTGGCAATGACCTACCGCGAGGAAGTTACTTCCGTCCTTAAATTTTGCCCACCAGTGTGCTAACGAGTGAAATCTAGAAATGCATGATACGAGATTATGACGTTCGAAACGTGAAAATATAGAGATATACTCGACGTAAAACAGGGTGTGCTATCTAGTGTTTCAGTCACGATTCTTCTATGAGAAGTGACACTGTAAACATGACATGGGGCGAGTAAGACGGCGTTGGCGGGGTTCCCAGCTCATACCTGCTTCCTCCCTTCCGTATGGAGGCGGAAACTGCCGTCTGTATTCTCCTCGGCGCGTCTGTGCTGAGAGCGAAGCAGTGAGCCCCAGAGTACTCCACCACCACCAGCAGCAGCAGCAGGTAGGGAAGCTATAGCTATAGCTATCACAGCGGCGCGGGCAGAGTGCCCTCAGCGCGCAGACAGCCTGCACAGGCCGGCCCTTTGCAGCAGCAGCCTCTAGAAGCGAGCTGAGGGCTGAGATCTGAGGGCTGCCGCCTCCGGGGTGCAGCCGCCAGCTGCCACCGCGTTCTGCCTGCTTGCCTGCGCCACGTCGGCACCGCGCTGTCTCACCGTCTACTGCAAACACGCCGCGCAGCCCTGTCTGCATCTGCATCTACATCTACACTGTGTACTGTGACTGGCGAGGGTACTTGCGCTACCCTTGCCATTTCGCCCTGCTATGTCCTTCACGAGATGGGGAACACAGTTGTACACACAAGACCCCTGAGCTGCCTGCAACTGAATGTCGGCTAGCATTTGTGGGGCCGCGGGTGGAATTAATTGTTATATGTGTTCCTATTATTTATGCTGTCTTTTGCCGTTCTCAACACTGGCTCTCTAACTACAATATTGGCAACCAGAAAGTGATTAGCAAAACGTGAAGCCTGTAATTAGAATTCCTAGTGCCCACTTCATCTGAGAAACACACTTATAGCTGCAGCTTATAGCTCTGAGGAATTAGGAGATTGTCTGGGATTCATAATCAAAAATGATTTTCTAAAATAGTTGAGTATATTCTGAAAGTCACAGATGAAAAAAAAAAAAGAATCCACACAATCTAACTAACAGAGCAGTTCAGAGTCTAATGCGCTGATGCCACTATACCTGTCAAAATTAAATATTTAAATGAATGCTCGCCATAATTTGATGATAATGTTCATCAAACGCCACGCTAAATAATGGTAGAATGTCTGTCCCGCGGCGGCACATACGCAAACTGAAGATATATCATTAAAGTCATCCCAGAATTAACACTTCTTTCGAAAATGATTTCATGGTTACGCGTATCCCGAATAACTTAATAGGGCATCCGGGGCTGTTTATAGCAATGATACCGACGCGACGCGACTCCCGACACAGATGGCGTGCTATTTAGCGTCTGGAGAGAACTGGGGCCTTTCTTCCTCGCGCAGCGTTCTTATATATAAAGCCGCGGTGCGGACGGCTAAGGGAACGCCTGATCAAATCGGCTCTCCCTACTAGCCGCTGGGCTAGTAACGCACCACTTTAAGTTACCGAATAAATCATAGCGTCTTTTGCTAATGGCCGATGAAGCTCTCAATTTAAATGTGCATTCAGCACACAGGTAAGTAATCATAATAAAAATCTGACGTGGCTAAGTCAATTATTTTGGGTGAGGGAATTAATTTAATTACACTACATGCAGTAGACGAGCTCTGAACTTGCCCTTTGGAGATACGCTATCGCTATAGTTTTATAGTCATTCAGTTGAAACTTCTCACATCTTTGTGATTATAGCGGATCTCCATTCTACTTAAACTTAAACATCCTAGCCCGCATCTCGTGGTCGTGCGGTAGCGTTCTCGCTTCCCACGCCCGGGTTCCCGGGTTCGATTCCCGGCGGGGTCAGGGATTTTCTCTGCCTCGTGATGGCTGGGTGTTGTGTGCTGTCCTTAGGTTAGTTAGGTTTAAGTAGTTCTAAGTTCTAGGGGACTGATGACCGTAGCAGTTAAGTCCCATAGTGCTCAGAGCCATTTGAACCATTTTTTTAAACATCCTAGCCTTATTTATTAGCCTACTTAATCTATCTTGCTTCCTTAATTTTTAAGACAAAAACCAGAAAATACTGAATTTCAACTAAAATCTTAATTTGTGAGATCCAGAAAACTGTTTCTATTAAATAAATATGAAAAAGGAATCTAAATATAAATTTTTAAATCTCTAGCTCTTTTCTGTTGCGCCAATGATTTTTACTGAAAAACGTCCAAATTTCTAAAATGGTTAAAGTTATCGAACTGATATTCAACACATATTAACTTAGTATTACTCCTGACATGCTAGAACCGTTTCAGGTTATTTGCTTGATTTTTAAAGTATTGCGCAACATTTATGACGTCAGAGCTAGTTACAGCGGACTGGCTGGCACACAATGGAAAGACTGATGTGAATTTACTATGGCGTGAGTAGGCTGCATCCCTACACATTCAATTAAGGACGCCTACAGAAAGCCTGTAATGCGCTGACGCAAAAAATTACAACACCAAGAAGGTGTTGTGCGACATAAATGAAAGTTAGTAGGCCTGTTTCTGAAAGATGATGTGTATTCAAATTTCGCGCCAATCGCGTAAGAGTATCGCTAGCAGCGCCACTATCAGGATGCAAATCAGGCTTACTTTAAATGCACGCCATAACGGTCGTGAGCATTAGTTACCTTTGCGACTGGACATTGTGAGTTAATGTCACTCAAGGATGCGTTTAAGGCGACAAGGGTGCCATTGTCAACATCTTACTGTGTTTGGACGAGGTCAAGTAATATGGCTGCGAGAAGTAGGGTGTTCCTTCTGCGATACTGCAGGAAGACTTGTCACGATTAAAGCTACTGTACATGATTCCTGGCGGTAGTGATCACGAGAATTTACAGTCGAAAGAAGACCGGGCTCCGGAAGGCCACGTGGCTTCATCGAGAGGACCTGCACTGGGTGAAGAAGTATTCTGGGAGGAGAGAATATGTTCCGTATAGGTTTGGGAAGGGGCGATGGTAGAGAGATAGGGGTTTGTTAGTTGGGGAAACTATGGAGATGATAGGTAGGAAGCGAAGCTAATAGTGAGAAGAAAGACATTGGAAAGAAAAGATGGTGTGGAGAAGTAATAGTGTGTGGGGAGGGTAGTGTGACAAGAAGAAAGGTACATGGATGGGAGTAGAAGGTAAAGGAGAGAGGAGCCGTGATGTGGAGTGGGATAGGTGGGGAAGAGATAAAGTTGGTGGGAGGGATAAATACGATAGCAAGTCAATTATTATCCGCAATTTAGTTATATTTTTGTTTATTTTGGTAGTACTGTCGTTTTGCGTTGATGACGCAAGCTTCGTTTATTTGCTGTTATACCTTTGCAATTTTCAAGCTGCTAGGTTAATTTTGTTATCGCTGACGTGCTTTTAATCATAGCTACTAAACTGTATATTTCGACCAAAGAAGAGCAACGTTCAGTTATCATTTTTTGTGGTCGGAAGGCGTATCAGGGGCCGAAATTCATCGAAGAATTTCAGTACAGTACGGGAACAGTGTTTTGCCACAACTGAGTGTCTACGAATGGATTGAAAAATTCCGAAATGGTCGCACAAGTGTTACGCACAATGAAGGAGCCGCACGACCGGGCACCGCCACAAATGAAGAAACCATTGAGTGTTCACGTGAAATGATTCTCTTCGACACACGATTAATTAGTCACGGTTCTGCCCCTACGAAATCATCCTCAACAGACTTGAGTTTCTTAAGGTTTGAGCAAGATGGGTCCCAAAACAACTCACACAGTTGCAAAAAACAAACGCGCTTGGACATCTGAAAAAAAAAAAAAAAAAAAAATTCGATCGCTATGGTAACGAAGGGGACAACTTCTTACACAGGATCATTACTGGTGACGAAACATGGATCCATCATTACGAGCCACAGAGTAAACGGCAGAGTATGGAATGGAAATGTCCAAATTCGCCGTGCAAGAAAAAGTTCAAGACCCAACCGTCCGCGGGAAAACTGATGCTTACGGTGTTTTGGGACGCACATGGTCCAATACTGGAACATTATGGGGAAAAGGGCACAACAATAATCAGTGTACGTTACAGTGAGATGCTTACTACAAGGCTAAAGAATGCAATTCGAAGCAAACCCTGAGGATTGCTGTCTAAAGATGTTGTGTTGTTGCACGACAATGCCCGTCCGCATACTGCTGCCCACACTGCTGAAATGCTCCAGAAACTCAAATTTGAGGTACTGGATCATCCTCCATATAGTTCCGATCTTGCCCCTTCTCACTATCACTTGTTTGGTCCACTCAAACAGGCATTAAGGGGCCGTCGGTTGGTTGGTTTGTGGGATTGGAGGGACCAGACTACTAGGGCCATCGGATCCTTTTTCCGTGAACTTGAAACACCCAGAAGGAATAAAAACAAACAATGGAGATGACAAGAGACGACACAGGACAAGAAAGACACAGACAGAGGCCAGACAAAAGGAATTAAAATCACACCAAGTATGACAGTGGTTGGCTGACCCGCAGCGACATAAAGGTGGATCCTCGCGGCGCAATAAATAGCTGTGCGTCAACGAGGTGTGGCCAATGTGCAGCCGGCAGAGGACAACAGAGTCCTTGCGAGAGACCTGCAAGGAGGAGCGCCACACACCGGTAGCCTCCTTGAAGGCCTGAAGTTTGTTGGGTGAAGGAAGGGCGCGCCATTCTTCACCCCAGGTGCAAAGTACCTTCTGCCGCAAAACTGACCTGAGGTCACTCTCCGAAAGGCCAATCTCCAAGGCTGGTGCACCGACAGCCTGTTTGGCCAGGGTGTCGACATACTAATTTCCCAGGATGCCTACATGACCCGGGGTCCACACAAAGACCACAGAGCGGCTGCAACGGGCAAGAGTATGGAGGGGCACCTGGACAGCCATCACCAGACGAGAGCGAGGGAAACACTGGTCGATAGCTCGTAAATCGCTTAGGGAGTCACTACAGATAACGAAGGACTCACCTTAGCAGGAGCAGATATACTCGAGGACGCGAGAGAGTTCTAATCATCTCCTAGAGTAAGAGCATAACCGACATGACCAGCAACCATCGAACCGTCAGTATAGACGTCAGAGCCTTGAAACGCGGCAAAGATTGAAAGAAAGCGGCGGTGGAGGGCCTCAGGGGGGAGTGAGTCCTTCGGGCTTTATGCCAAATCGAGCCGAAGGCATGGGCGGGGCAAACACCACGGTGGTATATGCAGAGAGGCCTGGAAAAAGAGGTGGAAGACAAAAAACCTCAAGCCCAGAGAGAAGAGCTCTGACGCGAACCACAGTCGTACACCCTGGGGGCCGCCGTTCCTGAAGATGGATGACCGACTGAGGGAACAGGAGACGATAATTGGGATGCCCTGGCAAGCTACAACCGTGTGTAGCATAAGCGGCCAGTAATAATTGGCGCCGGAACCGCAATGGAGGGTCATCTGCCTCCACAAGTATGCTGTTGACGGGGCTTGTCCGGAAAGCTCCAGTGGCGAGTCGGATTCCGCCGTGAAGGATGGGGTCCAGCAACCGCAATGTGGAAGGGGATGCCGAACCGCAAGCCAGGCTCCCATAATCTAGACGGGACTGAATTAATGCCTGATACAGCCGTAGAAGGGTAGACCGATCGGCACCCCAGCTGGTGCGACTCAAGCAACGAAGAGCGTTAAGATGCCGCCAACACATATGTTTAAGCTGCTGAATATGAGGCAGCGAAGTCAACTGGGTATCGAAAAATAATCCCAAAAACCGATGCATCTCCACCACAGCAAGAGGTTCGCTGTCAAGATAATGCCGTGGCTCAGGGTGAACAGTGCGTCGCCGGCAGAAATGCATAACGCAGGTCTTGGCAGCCGAAAACTGGAAGCCAAGCACTACAGCCCAAGACTGCGCCTCTCGGAGAGCGCACTGCAGCTGCCGTTCAGCCAGTGGAGCTATAGTATAGGCAGAAGTCGTCAGCATATAAGGAAGCTGAGACAGACGTTCCCACCGCCGCAGCGAGCCGATTAATTGCAATCAAAAAGAGGCAGACACTTAAGACAGATCCTTGCGGTACCCCATTCTCCTGAGCTCGGGAGAAACTATGGGAGGCTGCAACTTGCACACGGAAGGAACGAAGCGACAGAAAATGTTATATGAAAATCGGGAGCAGACCCTGAGGACCCCAGGCATGAAGCGTAGAGAGGATGTGATGTCGCCATGTCGTATCGTATGCCTTCCGCATGTCAAAAAAGACGGAGACCAGATGCTGAGTGCGGGCAAAGGCTGTACAGATGGCAGACTCCAGGCACACCAGATTATCGGCGGCAGAGCGGCCCTTACGGAACCCACCCTGAGATGGAGCCAGAAGGCCCCGAGACTCAAGTAGCCAACTCAACCTCCGGCTCACCATTTGTTTGAGCAACTTGCAAAGAACGTTAGTGAGGCTAATGGGGCGGTAGCTGCCCACCTACAGTGGGTTCTAGGGGGACACTGCAGGAGCCTCCACTCGAACAACAAGCAATCGGGCGGCCCCTGGAAACGACCTAGTCGGCCAATCCTGCAAACACCGGAGCACCAAAACCAAAGATGACAAAACAACTCTCCGAAGAGACTCAAAAAAGGACTTTATCAAGACCATCACTAGTGACAACTTCCTGCAATATTGAAGGCTTATCTGTAAATAAAGAAATTTTATTATCTGACATGTGCAAACGAAACAACTGTGATGTTTTAGTGTTACAAGAAACACACAGAGCACCAACTAGCCATAGACCAAAAATACAGGGCATGAAATTAGTTCTTGAGAGACCACACGAAAGGTACGGAAGTGCTATATTTGTGAAACCGAACTTAGACGTACGCTCCTGTCTCTGACCTGCGAAGAAAACACAGAAATTTTAACTATTGAGCTACATTCATGTACTGTAACATCCGTGTACAAACCACCCGGTGCGAGGTTCAAATTTACGGAGCCTGGAAATTTCCATTCCAAAAACATGAAAGTTGTACTAGGAGATTTTAACTGTCACGGTCTCGCATGGGGTTATAAAGAGACAAATGACGATGGCGAAATGCTGGAGACCTGGGCAGACCAGACTAAACTGAAATTGATACAGGACCCAAAGTTGCCTGCATCATTTAACAGCGGAAGATGGAAACGAGGATATAATCCAGATAACATCTTTGTCTCCGAAAAGGTATCCCTGCAAACTGTAAAGCAAATCGAGGACCCAATTCCAAGATCGCAACACAGAGAAATAACTTGCTGCATTACTGCAGTAATCAAATCAGATGTAATGCCCTTCAAGAGACGCTTCAATTTCAAAAAAGCTCATTGGGAACTTTTCACAGAGGACCTTGATAAGGAGATCCTGGAAATTAATCCAGAGATACAAACATATGAAACTTTTATAGACCTTGTCAAGAAAATCTCTCGTCGGCGCATACCTAGAGGGTGCCGCACCCAGTATATCGCTGGACTCTATGGTAGCAGCAAGGAAGCTCTGAAAAAGTATGAAGAACTGTACAATAAGGACCCCTTCTCAGAGGAAACGATCCAGGCAGGTGAGGTACTGATGTCTGGTATCTCCGAAGCGAGAAAGGAAAAGTGGTGCAAACTCCTACAAGAGACGGACATGAAGCATAGCAGTAGGAACGCATGGAAACTGGTCAAAAGTCTCAACAACGACCCAACAGAACCACAACCAAATTACAGTGAAGTTACACCTGATCAGATAGCTCACCAACTACTCGTGAACGGAAAAACTAAAAGGAAGATCAGGAATGGCAAAATTAAAAGAAAATTGAACGAGGAGATTAGCTTCCTAGCTCACCCGTTCTCCATTCAGGAGCTACAAGATGCCATCAAAGATTTGAAAAACAATAAGGCCGCTGGCCTCGACGGTCTGAGATCTGAGCAAATTAAACATTTTGGACCGGGAGTACAAGCATGGATCCTAGAGCTAATGAATAACGGTATTACAACAATGCAAATTCCTAAACTGTGGAGGAAAGCTCGGGTTATTGCGTTACTAAAACCATGGAAAGACCCAGCTGAAGCTAAAAATTTCCGGCCTGTCTCACTGCTTTGTCATTTATTTAAAGTGCTGGAGCGAATGATCCTCAAACGCATAGCTGATTATGTGGACAAAGCCCTCATTAACGAACAAGCTGGACTCCGACCAGGAAAATCATGCTGTGGCCAAATCCTGAATCTCACACAGTACATCGAAGACGGCTATCAGAGAGGAGAAGTAACTGGGGTCGCATTCCTGGATCTCAGTGGTGCATATGACACAGTTAACCATAAGTTGCTTACCCAGAAAGTGTATAATGTCACTAAGGACTACACGCTATCTATGTTCGTGCAATGCATGCTACAGAACAGACGCTACTATGTAACCTTACAATCTAAAAACAGCCGATGGAGGACACAGAAAAATGGACTTGCACAGGGCAGTGTCTTGACTCCAATATTATTTAACATCTATACCAATGATCTTCCCATCAGCCACCAGACACGAATGTTCATATATGCTGATGATGCAGCAGTGGCCACACAGGATAAAACCTTTGAACAAGTGGAGGAGAATCTCACAGGAGCCTTAACAGAACTTGCTACCTTTTACGACGGCAATAATCTCAAACCAAACCCCAGTAAATCACAAGTATCCGCCTTCCATCTTAAGAGCAAACAAGCCAAACGGAAACTCCGAGTCATGTGGCAAGGGGAAGAGCTGAAACATACAAACAGCCCAAAATACCTGGGAGTAACATTGGACAGAGCACTTACTTTTAAGCAGCGCTGTCACAACACTAAAAAAAAGGTCTGTGCCAGGAACAACATACTGCGGAAGCTAACAGGTTCATCGTGGGGAGCTCAACCACATGTTTTGCGCACCACAGGTCTGGTGCTGAGTATCTCAGCTGCGGAATATGCGGCGCCAGTTTGGAGGAACTCTGCCCACGCTAAGCAAGTTGACGTCGCCGTAAACGAAACTGTTCGTATTGCCACAGGATGCCTCAAACCAACTCCCACAGACATCATTTACCCCATCATAGGCATAGCACCACCCACTATCCGCAGACAAGTAGCCGCCGAGATCGAAAGATCAAAACAAAAGAATGATCCTCGACACCCGATGTATATGCACCGAAAACAACGTGTCCGGCTGAAATCCCGCAGGAGTTTCATGGAAACTACTGAAGAGCTCGCCACCAAGCCCGTCGCAAGGCGGCTATCTCTCTGGGAAGAAATGGTGCCACACTCCACAATGGAAGTACTTGAGGAGGGATCTGCAGGATTTCAACTACCTTTTACAACTTGGAGGTCATTAAACCGGCTGCGCACTGGAGTAACTGGGTGCAAATCAAACCTATTTAAATGGGGTTACAGTGATAGCGATAGGTGTGAATGCGGAGCAATACAGGACTTGGACCACCTACTGATCTGCCCTGATATGTCTATAACATGCACTAAAGATGATATTTTGAAAGTCAATGACAAAGCAATCTACGTTGCTAGTTACTGGGAAGGGAGGATATAATTGGTGCATCCGGACACGGAAGAAGAAGTGGGTTCTTGCCAGGTATCAACATGGGGATTACGACGCTTTCCCGCCAATGCGACGAGAACTCACCCTCAACCCAGATACGGTTGAAAAGGTCTAGGAGGCGTCGCTGGCAGTCGACGGGGAGGTGTTTGAGCATCTGACAGTGGATGCGATCTGGCCCGGGAGCTATTTCAGGGCAAGCGGCTAGGGCACTTCGGAATTCCCACTCACGGAACGGAGCATTGTACGATTCAGGGAAGCGCTTTAAAATGAAAGGCTCCGACGTTCCAGCTGTTCTTTCAGGGAGCAGATGGCAAGTGGGTAATTCGCAGAAGCGGAACTCTGAGCAAAATGCTCCGCTAAGCGGTTTGCAATTGTTTCAGAGCGAGTAAAGACTCATTGGAAAGAGGCTCAATAGTGGCAATGGAGGTGAACTAGCCCCAGTCAGCGTGCAAATGCAAATGGCTCTGAGTGCTATGGGACTTAACATCTATGGTCATCAGTCCCCTAGATCTTAGAACTACTTAAACCTAACTAACCTAAGGACATCACACAACACCCAGTCATCACGAGGCTGAGAAGCAGTCAGCGTTATTCATAGCCTGTATGCTGGGGCGCCCAGAAGAGTGACGCTGTGGCAGTGACAAAAAGATGGGAAAGTGGTCACTACCGCACAAGTCGTCATGCGCACTACATTGGACAGGTGGTAACAGTCTAGGGCTGCAGTTCGAAAGGTCGATTGCTGAGTACGTGCCATGCGCCACACTGAAATATGTGAAGGCACCATTATTTAAAAGAGAAAGGTCGAGCTGTGCCAATACTTGCTCAACGATACTGCCTTGGCCTGTTGCCACTGATCCACCCAACAGAGGGTTGTAGGCGTTGAAATCGCCCAGTAACAGAGAAGGTGGTGGCAATTGGGCTATTAGCGCAGCCAGGACATGCTGCAGGACATCACCATCCGGCGGAAGATAGAGACTGCTGACAGTAACAGCCTGAGGCATCCACACCTGAACAGCAACAGCCTCTAAAGGCGTTCGTAGAGTGACAGACTCACTGTAAAAGGAGTGAAGGACACAGATGCAGATGCCAGCAGATACCCTCTCATAAGCTGTCCAGTTCTTATAATAATCCTGATAGCCACGGATGGCGGGGGTTCACATCACTGGAAACCAAGTTTCTGGAAGAGCAATGCAGAGGAAAGGGTGAAGGGTAAGAAGTTGTCGGAGCTTAGCAAGATGGTGGGAAAAATCGGTGCAGTTCCACTGGAGGATGACATTGTCCATGGCCGAGAAAGGAGTGAAGGGACCGAGGAGGCAGATTACGCCGCTGGGTCGGTCACCTGCTGCCACCGATTGAGTACCTATGCGAGTGACATCCATTGTGTCAGAGAGTCCGGCGAGATCTAGGTCCTCAGCAGATGCCAGCATATCTACCTCGCCCTCAGATGCAGAGCTTGTAGATTGCGGTGGGGTTGGTGCCACCGCAAGTTCCTTCGTCTTAGAGGTCTTCTTGGACTTTCCTTGTTGCTGCATGGGTTTCACTGACTGGGAGGGCTTCTTTGATTCAGTTTCCAGGAGGATCGCGAAGCTCTACGACCAGCTGCTTGTGGGCACTTATGCCACTGCTGGGAGTCGTCCTTCCCACTTGTGGAAACCTGGGAAGGGAGGGACCAGTGTTGGTGATCAGAGGTGACAATGGCGCTATTGGAAACTAATTTGCCGACAGTGTAGGTGATGTGTAGTTGTTCAGTGTGGGTGAGGAGGACCGGGAATTCGATGAGATGGTAGAGGATCCAGGTGGGGGAAAGAAAACGGATGCAGGAAGCAAGACGGAGTGCATGACGTTCGAGGATTTGGAGTGATTTATAGAACTTTGCTGGGGCGGAGATCCATGCAACAATTTCATAACTAAGGATGGGTCAGATGAGGGTTCAGTAGGTGTGGAGAAAAGTGGTGGGGTGCAATCCCCAAGTTCGGCTTGTTAGTAGTTTGTCTATTGTGGGCTTTCTGTTGGATTGCTAATAGGTGAGGGTCCACCATTAGTTGCCGGTCGAGAGTTAATCCAAGATATTTTAGTGTTTCTGTTAGCTGAATAGGACGGTTGTAAATGGTAAGGTAGAAATCGTGGAGGCGGAAGGTGCGTGTGGTTCGTCCTGTAATTATTGCCTGCGTTTTGGCGAGGTTGATCTTGAGGAGCCTTTGGTTACACCACGACGTAAACTGACTGACAGGTGAATTTGGAGGGATCGCTGGGATTAGAACTGCTGCTGCAGACGGTGCCTCTGTATGCGGTCGAGTGTCGCGCCCTGGTGGCGCCGCCTTTCCCTCAGGGCTGGACGGCGCCCGTTGCGGTAGCGACCGCTGGTGGACGGCCGCTGCACTTGTGCCGCCAACTTCGGAGTCTTCGACGATGGCGGCTTATGTGGGGTAGCGACTGTGCAACGACACCACACCAGTGGCTGATGTCAGTGTGTCACAGCTAGAGGAACTGCTGGTTTTTTTTCGGTTTGCTCTTCTGCAGATGCGTCGTCTGCGTCGCAAACTTAGCGTAAAATTGTCTTCCATTCTTAAGATTCAGTTACACTACTGGCCATTAAAATTGCTACACCAAGAAGAAATGCAGATGATAAACGGGTATTCATTGGACAAATATATTGTACTAGAACTGACATGTGATTGCATTTTCATGGAATTTGGGTGCATAGAACCTGAGAAATCAGTACCCAGAACAACCACCTCTGGCCGTAATAACGGCCTTGATACTCCTGGGCATTGAGTCAAACGGATAGCTTCAACGCGACACCACAGTTCAACAAGAGTAGTGACTGGCGTATTGTGACGAGCCAGTTGCTCGCCCACCATTGACCAGAAGTTGTCAATTGGTGAGAGATCTGCATGATGCGCTGGCCAGGGCAGCAGTCGAACACTTCCTGTATCCAGAAAGGCCCGTACAGGACCTGCAACATGCGGTCGTGCATTATCCTGCTGAAATGTAGGGTTTCGCACAGATCGAATGAAGGGTAGAGCCACGGGTCGTAACACATCTGAAATGTAACGTCCACTGCTCAAAGTGCCATCAATGCGAACAAGAGGTGACCGAGACGTGTAACCAATGGCACCCCATACCATCACGCCGGGTGATACGCCAGTATGGCGATGACGAATATACCCGTACAATGTGCGTTCACCGCGATGTCGACAAACACGGATGCGACCATCATGATGCTGTAAACAAGACCTGGATTCATCCGAAAAAATGACGTTTTGCCATTCGTGCACCCTGGTTCGTCGTTGAGTACACCATCGCAGGCGCTCCTGTCTGTGATGCAGCGTCAAGGGTAACCGCAGCCACGGTCTCCAAGCTGATAGTCCGTGCTGCTGCAAACGTCGTCGAACTGTTCGTGCAGATGGTTGTTGTCTTGCAAACGTCTCCATCTGTTGACTCAGGGATCGAGACCTGGCTGCACGATCCGTCAGAGCCATGCGGATAAGACGCCTGTCATCTCGAGTGCTAGTCATACGAGGCCTTTGGGATCCACCACGCCGTTCCGTATTACCCTCCTGAACCCACCGATTCCATATTCTGCTAACAGCCATTGGATCTCGACTGTGGGGTGCGTACTGTAAGACCTTCGGTACACACATCAGATTATTTGACTTGTCGCTCTAACGAAGTAGGCGAGTGTCAGCAATATGTCTCGTGGTCTTATGATGGCGTGTTTATCTTCTGCCGTTAGGTCAGACGATAGAAATGCCACTTGCACGCTTAGAGTAGCAGATTGACGGTGACCAACTTTAAACAGAACTTGATTAATTTTCACACACATTTTTTAAAATAATAAATAACATAGACATTACGTAACTTGATTCTGGATGCTGTTTACAATTGACAATCTGAAGTTCCTTTGGTCTTGGTACGTTAATCTTATTCTCACATATCTCTGATACTTGACAAAGTGTCTATACATTTCTCTTCATGGCTATGTACAGGAATATGGTAATCTTACTAGGCGCAGACTGAAACTTGACTAATGCAGACTGATACAGACTGACTAATTGGAGGTCTGTACACTTGTTATAATACCTCACGAGTTCAGATATCACTGCTACGTTAGCAGCAATCTCATTGGCTGCGTTACATATTAATACGCGGATCGGTGGAAGCAGAATTTGGTCCTTCTCTAAGACAGCACCATCTCGTAGTGCGGAGACGGACGAGCGCTGAGGCTGCGCTGTTGTGCTTAGTCTGGCGCGCTCTAGTGGGGAAGTTTTGTACGCGCTGACTACGCGGAACTATGTACACAGCATCGACCAACGCGAGCAGCAGTGTTGTGATACGATAAACCGCAATTGCGATAGGCTTCAATCCGACCTTTATCAAAGTCGGAAGCCTGATGGTATGCATTTCTCCTCCTTACACGAGGCATCACAACAACGTTTCACCAGGCAACGCCGGTCAACTGCTGTTTGTGTATGAGAAATCGGTTGGAAACTTCCCTTATGTCAGCACGTTGCAGGTGTCGCCACCGGCGCCAACCTTGTGTGAATGCTCTGTAAAGCTAATCATTTGCATATCACAGCATCTCCTTCCCGTCGGTTAAATTTCACGTCTGTAGCACGTCATCTTCGTGGTGTAGCAGTTTTAATGGCCGGTAGTGTACTACGAGACGAGAGTGGTTATAAGTTACGAATCAGTAAATGAGGTAAGACTGAACAGTTCAATGGACGTGACTAATTTAGGTATTTTAGTACTTTAAGTTTTTCAGACAATCGCAAAATTTAACATCGAACAAAATACGCTGTGATGATGAAAAACCCAATTTCTTTTAGAAAGCTTTTACACGTTTACTGCTTCAATCACTCTTTATTTTCGATAACTGTTTGGAACAACGTGTTTCGGCAGCAAGCTTTTTAATTTCCTCTTTAGCTTATTAATCCTCTACTTTTGAATACACTGAATGTTAAGCGTTGCCCTATTCGATCTCTTTAAATCTATTTTTTTTAAAATTTACTGCTCTGGTTTGCATTTGTCGCTACATTTACCATCCTTCTGTTTTATTATTTGTAAATCCTCTTCATTTATATCACTGTTTAGAGGTTCGTCAGTAGACTACTAACAGCGCACTTTAAGATTGTGAAATTCGGCAGACTTTTACATCTACACATGTCTGCCCTTCAGTTCACACCTAAGTACCTGGGGAGGGTTCATCGAACCGCTTTCATTCTGTTTCTCTACCCTTTCATTCTCGAACAGCGAGCGATAAAAACGATCACTTCTGTACGAGCACTGATTTCTCTTAATTTATTACAACGATCATTTCTCCCTATGGAGGTTGGTGTTAACAAAATATTTCCAGAATCGGACGAGAGAGTTGGAGACTGAAATTTCATGAAAATATGTCGCCGCAACCAAAAACGCCTCTGCATGTATCTTATCCGCAGCACTCTCTCCCCTATTTCGCGATAATACTAAACGAAGTGCTCTTCTTCGAACTTTTTCGATGTTCTCCGTCAATCCTGTATGGTAAGGATCCCATACAGCACATCAATATTCGAGTAGAGGACAGGAAAAACATAGTGTAGGCAGTCTGTTTAATAGCCTTTTGCATTTTCGGAGTGTTCTACAAATAAAGCGCGGTCTTTGATTCGCCTTCCCCATCACTATACCTATGTAATACTTCGTGTTTGCGTTGTTCGTAATTGTTATCCCTAGCTATTTTGTTTAACTTGAAACGTCCCCTTAGAAAAATTATTGAATTACTGTGCTGATAAACCTCTTACATTATTGATTTTCAAACAGCTGAGCAGAACTGAACGTACTCAGACATTTCGCTCTTTACCTATTCTGATCAACACTAAACTGACACACAATATTTTCAGTGCAACGCAATCTGACTTTCAATAATCCCTACAAAAGAATGGCCCTCACTAACATTAATCTATACCTTCCACAAATCACTTACGCCACAAAAATCTTCGTTACTCGAACTACTGCAATACAACGAGCGCCACTACTGCCAGCTAAATTAAATATTCAAACTACTGAAGGCACTAACTACTGATAGGCATAGTTAGCAAATGAAAGATTTTGATAGAGAACAAACAATGTATTTACCTTAATAGTGTTCAAAAGTCATAATATATATAGCAGTTCATGACATCCAGTCTTACAAATTTACTGCCTCTGATGGACACACGTCCAGATCATCCGCTCTCAAAACTCCGCCATCTCTCTCCCCACATTCACCACTACTGGCGACTCACCTCCAACTGCGCAACGCTACGCGCTGTTAACAGCAAACTGCCTAACACTACAATAGCAAATTCCAAAAATGCCACCCAGCCACAGACTGCACACAACACAGCCAGTGATTTTCATACAGAAAGCTAGGTGGCGGTGGCCTTACCAATATAAGAACCTAAACAGCCTACTTCCAAACTGATTTTGCAATTTATCGTGTAACCAAAATTTCACGGATTCCTGTTAGACTGAAGTGGAAGACCTCACAATTTTCATTATGCAGGATCAACTGTTACCGGTCTACCCGACGGGAGGCCCTACTCACACGACATTCACATTTAACATCCACTTTGTGTTCCGTGCAAATATCCGTCTAAATCGTTTTGCAATTGGTTTCGATCTTCTAATGGTTTTACTGGACGGTAAATGACAGTCATATGCAAACAATCTAAGATGTCTGCTCCGATTATCTCTTGAATCATTTACATAGATTAGAAACTGCACAGGACCTACGACACTTCCTTGGAGAACGCCAGTTTCTATTAACAACTACAAACTGTTCCTTTCTGATAGGATATCACGAATCCAGTCGCACAGTTGAGGCAGTAGTCCATAGGCACGCGAGCTGATTAGAAAACACTTGGCCGGCCGGGTAGGCCGAGCGGTTCTAGGCGCTACAGTCTGGAACGGCGCGAGCGCTACGGTCGCAGGTTCGAATCCTGCTTCGGGCATGGATGTGTGTGATGTCCTTAGGTTAGTTAGGTTTAAGTAGTTCTAAGTTCTAGGGCACTGATGACCTCAGAAATTAAGTCCCATAGTGCTCAGAGCCATTTGGGAAAACACTTGTGAGAAACCGCGTCAAAAGCCTTCTAGAAATCGAGAAAGAAGGAATTAATTTGAGACCCCATATCGATAGATGTTTGACAAGAGCGATATTACCTATAGCCGTTCTGACTGTGTGTCAATAGATCGTTTTCTTCGAGGTAACTCGTTTCCTTCGGGGTGATTCATAATGTTCGGACACAGTATGTGTCCCAAAATCGCCAGTGACACTAGTCTACCATTCAGCGGATTACCGTTATTTCCTTTCTTGAGTATTGCTGTGACCTGTACAACTTTCCAGTCTTTAGGTACGGATCTTTCGTCGAGCGAGACGTTGTATATGATCTTTAATTAAGGAACTATTACATCAGCATAATCTAAAAGGAATATGATTAGTATACCATCTGGCCCGGAGGACTTGCCTTCATTAAGTAACTTAAACTGCTCTGATATAACGAGAATATCTAGTACTAACTCACTTTTGTTGGCAGGAATTCTTGATTTGAATTCTGGAATATTTACTTTGTCTTCTCTGGTGAAGGAATTTCGGAAATCTGTGTTTAGTAAGTCTATTTTAGTGGCGCTGTCATCGGTAAGATTACCATCGCTGTAGATGTTGATTGATTCTTGACGCAGGTGTACTTTACGTACGACCAGAATCTCCTTGGATTTTCTGCCAGATTTAGAGATAGTGACATTTTGGAACCTATTAAAAGCATCTATCATTGAAGTCCACGTAACATATCGAGCCTCTGTAAAACTTCGCCAACCTTGGAGATCGTTCATTCTTTCAAATTTGGTATGCTTTTTTGTTTGCTTCTGCAACAATGTTCTGAACTGTGGTGTGTACCATGAGGGGTCAGTTCTGTCTTTTAATAATATATTCGGTATAAATATCTCAGTTGATACTGACATTATTTCCATGAATTTAAGCTACATCTCGTCTACACTTACAAAGTGAGTTCAGTAAGAATGGAGGCTGTGTCTTAGAAGGCGCCAAGACAATTATATCTGCTTTCGGCTGTTACGGAATGTTTGCGTTTGTTACCAGCCAAAGCAGACATTGTGAATGTAGTGTTTATTCGTGTGCGGTATTGAGTGTAGTGGTTACCATTATTATTATTACTATTATTATTATTATTATTCAGAAAAATGAACGAAGAGGCTGTACCCGGTCCTTCTAGCGGCTCCCCACCAACACTCCTGTCACTTCTGCCTCGCATTGACCCATTACATGATCGTTTCTTTCACAAGGTGTAGGCTGACTGCCACGGGACATGCAGGCGTGGCTTGTCTCAACAGCCATTGTGCTTGGAGCCTATCGCAAGCTTTTGGTCCCCGCGTCCTCCACCTTACAATGCGCGGTTGGTAGACGATCTTGTACCAGATATTATGTTTACGGCCAGCAAAGCAAGCAAGGAAGAAAGGAAGCAGAGATATTAGTGACGAGGCACAAGCTCAGATTCGAGGCAGAGGCGAATGTCGTTTAAGTATCTGGGCATAACGTTCCAAAGTGATATGAAATGGAACGAACGTGTGAGAACTGTGGTGGGGAAGGCGAATGATCGACTTCGGTTTATTGAGAGAATTTTAAGAAAGTGTAGTTCACCTGTAAAAGAGACCGCATATAGGACACTGGTGCGACCCATTCTTGACTACTGCTCCTGTGTTTGTGACCAGTACCAGGTCGGATTGAAGGAAGACATCGAAATACACTACTGGCCATTAAAATTGCTACACCAAGAAGAAATGCAGATGATGAACGGGTATTCATTGGACAAATATATTATACTAGAACTGACAAGTGATTATATTTTCACGCAATTTGGGTGGATAGATCCTGAGAAATCAGAACCACCACCTCTGGCCGTAATAACGGCCTTGATACGCCTGGGCATTGAGTCAAACAGAGCTTGGATGGCGTGTACAGGTACAGCTGCCCATGCTGCTTCAACACGATACCACAATTCATCAAGAGTAGTGACTGGCGTATTGTGACGAGCCAGTTGCTCAACCACCATTTACCAGACGTTTCCAGTTGGTGCGAGAGCTGGAGAATGTGCTGGCCAGGCCAGCAGTCGAACATTTTCTGTATCCAGAAAGGTCCGTACAGGACCTGCAACATGTCGTCGTGCATTATCCTGCTGAAATGTAGGGTTTCGCAGGGATCGAATGAAGGGTAGAGCCACCGGTCGTAACACATCTGAAATGTAACGTCCACTGCTCAAAGTGCCATCAATGCGAACAAGAGGTGACCGTGACGTGTAACCAATGGCACCCCGTACCATCACGACGGGTGATACGCCAGTATGGCGATGGCGAATGCACGCTTCCAAGTGCGCTCACCGCGATGTCGCCAAACACGGATGTGACCATCATGATGCTGTAAACAACACCTGGATTCATCCGAAAAAATGACGTTTTGCCATTCTTGCACCCAGCTTCGTCGTTGGGCACACCATCGCAGGCGCTCCTGCCTGTGATGCAGCATCAAGGGTAACCGCAGCCATGGTGTCCGAGCTGATAGTCCATGCTGCTGCAAACGTCGTCGAACTGTCGTGCAGATGGTTTTTACCTTGCAAACGTCCCCATCGGGATCGAGACGTGGCTGCACGATCCGTTACAGCCATGCGGATAAAATGCCTGTCATCTCGACTGCTAGTGATACGAGGCCGTTGTATCCAGCACGGCGTTCCGTATTACCCTCCTGAGCCCACCAATTCCATATTCTGCTAACAGTCATTGGATCTCGACCAACGCGAGCAGCAATGTCGCCATACGATAAACCGCAATCGTGATAGGCTACAATCCGACCTTTATCAAAGTCGGAAACATTATGGTACGCATTTCTCCTTCCTACACGAGGCATCACAACAACATTTCACCAGGCAACGCCGGTCAACTGCCGTTTGCGTATGAGAAATCGGTTGGAAAGTTTCCTCATGTCATCAAGTTGTAGGTGTTGCCACCGGCGCCAAACTTGTGTGAATGGTCTGAAAAGCTAATCATTTGCATATCACAGCATCTTCTTCCTGTCGGTTAAATTTCACGTCTGTAGCACGTCATCTTCGTGGTGTAGTAATTTTAATGGCCAGTAGTGTAATTCAGAGGCGGGCTGCTGGATTTGTTACCGGTAGCTTGGAACAACAGGTAAGTGTTATGGAGATGCTTGGGGAACTCGAATGGGAAACCCTGTAGGGAAGGTGACCTTGTTGAGGAACAATATTGAGAAAATTTAGAGAACATTTGAAGCTGACTGCTGAGCGATTCTGTTGCCGCCATCACACGTTACCGTAAGAGCTACGAAGGTAAGATTCAAGAAATTAGGGCTCATATGAAAGTATATAGATAGTCGTTTCTCCCTCGCTCTGTTTGAGAATGGAACAGGAAATGAAATGACTAGTGGTGGTATAGGGTACCCTCCGCCACGCAGCGTACGGTAGCTTTCGGAGTATCTATGTAAGGGTAGAGGAAATCATTCTTGCTCTTTTCGAACGAATTATTCCCACATTCCCTTCTAAGATTTCGGAAAACTAAGGAAAACTAATCTGGAAGCTCGGACTGGCGTTCGAACCCATTCCTCCTAAATGCGAGTCTCATATCTTAACCACTGTGCGCCAACTCGCTCACTACCACGAAAACTCTGAAAATATTACATCATTAATTTGGATCGGGCTATATTCTACGCAAATGAAAAACGTTGGTGGCAGGAAGGTAAGCCGCATGGCGATTTACTCCCACAACCTTGTGTGTAGCTCTTTATTAGCAGCTTGAGTAAGTGTCAAATGCCTTTATTAGATTGTCACGGTCTGCGGCCACACGCCGGTAAAAGGTTCCCAGAACTGCGCAATTTTATGGAGGTGGAGCTGTGCGGAGTTCAGCAAACTGTTCATAAACTTTACTCCAGCTCTATCGATCGCGCGGTGGACTTTCCAAAGTTGGTTCATATGAGAAGCCATAATGGAGTCTTTCGTATATTGGAAGTTAGCGTCTGGCGAGTTTCTTAGCCTCATGATACGAGGCGAACTTGCTCCTGGGTTACGAATTTCTGTAGTAACGAAACGAAATTTCTGTTGTGCCTCAAAAATTTACCGTATCGTAAGCAGCAGAGAAGTATCAAAGCACCCTCGTATTATTATTATTGTTATTAATATTATTGTTATTTAAGGAACACTAACGATCTAATTTAAATATCCATCAGTACAAGGGAAGATGTCTAGGAAATTCAGCAAGACGCGAAAATGAACATTTTTGTTTAAGCTTTGTGTATGGACGTCCGAGATAGTGTAAGCCGAAATCACATAATAGATGCCTTCAAAAGATTGGCTAATGACGAACTTGACCAGTCGCCATGATCCAGACGAAGGTACATTGTTGCGATTCCGCTACTCAACGTAAGCGGAACAGAAATGGCAAAGAGAACATTTTGTTTATGCGTCCATCGAATTGTTTTAGTAATATAAACTTCACCTTTAGATTAAAATTGTTATTCGTGACCTACAGAGTTGGCTCTTGATCTCCATGGGCGCTGATGACCTCCCTGTTTAGAACCTGCAGCGCACCTTTTATCAAAATTGCCCTGCGAAAGGTGATACTTTACGAAACAGTGCTATTAAAGAAATTCCTGTTTATGAGCGAGCTACTGTGTAGACATTATTATTCAAAGAACTCGTAACGTGATGATATGTTATTGAAAGTGATGCAAAACTAATTCTTTTAATCAGTAGTAAGAAAGTAAAATACGCTTAGTACAGCGATGCTAGGCAAACTTCCTTTCAAGTAACGATTATATGTGTAAGAACAAACATTGTTAGACTGTTTTTCATTGTTCCTTCTTCTCTTTCTGAAGATAAAGATGTAAGTTCACCGCGCTGTATGGATTTTATGAATAATGATGTTACGTTTAGTTCAAAATTGGCTGATTTCACCAACCTCATTGATCTATTATTCCCTTTGCTTTAACTGAGTAATGAAAATAATTTTTTGGCTATTTTAACCAATTTGGAGGCGATTCGTTTGATAATGAAATGATCGAGCGCCTTCTGTGCTCCATCGTTAGCTACACTATGTGATCAAAAGTATTCGGACCCCCCCCCCCCCCCAAAAAAAAACATACGATTTTCATATTAGGTGCATTGTGCTGCCACCTACTGCCAAGTACTCCATATTAGCGACGTCATTAGTCATTAGTCTTTAGATATCGTGAGAGAGCAGAATGGGGCACTCCGGAACGCATGTACTTCGAACGTGGTCAGGTGATTGGATGTCACTTGCGTCATACGTCTGTACGCGAGATTCCCACACTCCTAAACATCCCTAGGTCCACTGTTTCCGATATGGTAGTGAAGTGTAAGCGTGAAGAGACTCGTATAGCACAAAAGCGTACAGGCCAACCTCGTCTGTTGACTGACAGAGATCGCTGACAGTTAAAGAGGGTCGTAATGTGTAATAGGCAGACATCTATCCAGACCACACACAGGAATTCCAAACTGCATCAGGATCCACCGCAGTTACTATGACAGTTAGGCGGGTGAGAAAGCTTGGATTTCATGGTCAAGCGGCTGTTCATAAGCCACACATCACACCGATAAATACTAAACGGCACCTCGCTTGGTGTAAGGAGCGTAAACATTGGACGATTGAACAGTGGAAAAACGTTGTGTGGAGTGACGAATCACGGAACACAATGTGGCGATCCGATGGCAGGGTATGGCGAATGCCCAGTGACTGTCACCTGCCAGAGTGTGTAGTGCCATCAGTAAAATTCGGAGGCGGTGGTGTTAGGGTGTGGTCGTTTCTTTCACGGAGCTGGCTTGGGCCCCTTGTTTTGTATGGCACTATCACAGCACAGGCCTACACTGATGTTTTAAGCACCTTCTTGCTTCCCACTGTTGAACAGCAATTCGGGGATGGCGACTGCATCTTTCAACACGATCGAGCACCTGTTCATAATGCGCGGCTTGTGGAGGAGTGCTTACACGACAATAACATCTCTGTAATGGAGTGGCCTACACAGAGTTCTGACCTGAATTCTACAGAACACCTTTGGGGTGTTTTGGAACGCCGACTTCGTGCCAGGCCTCACCGCCCGCCATCGATACCTCTCTTCAGTGCAGGATTCCGTGAAGAATGGGCTGCCATTCCCCAAGAAACCTTCCAGCACCTGACTAAACGTATGCCTGCGAGAGTGGGAGGTGTCATCAAGGCTAAGGGTGTGCCAACACCATACTGAATTCCAGCATTAACGATTGAGGGTGCCACGAACTTTTAAGTCATTTTCAGCCAGGTGTCCGAATACTTTTGATCACATAGTGTATTTATTGCTGTAAGTCGAGGCTGCAGTTTTAATACGAAGCTGTTTGAAAACATTTTTCTGTTTGAGAATATTAATTTACCTACGCTATCATACGGCACCAAAACTGCTGAAAACCAAAACACTGACTTTTGACCTGTAACTTCAGTATTTTAAATGAAAGAGACTACATAAATAATTTACAAGGAAACCAGAGTTCTCATCACTAATCAGTAATGGAAAGTAAAGCGCTTTTGTTTCAACGCTGGGGATTCTTTCGATTTACTCTTTTTACAACACCATAGTCCAGAAAACTAAGTGAGTGGCACAAAGGAGCACTTCACGCCCAGTAATTTTAAATCCATCCATCCATCCATCGTCTTATCTCCGTATAGTTCACGGGTTCAGTAGGGAAGCAGAAATGTCATTCTTTGGGACAGTACAATGTAATGTTGGCGGATGTTTCTCATCGTTTACGAAGGTAATTTGTGGTCTGTGTAGTATCTATATCTGCTGACATGAAACCGATTGGACGTGTTTGCAACCAGATGAAAATTGCAGAGCATCACCCCAGGAATGCTCCTCTCACGTTGGAAGATCTTGAAAGACTACACTGGACTTTCGGTATGTTTTGGAAAGCGACAGGTGACTGAGTTATCGCTCTGACAGCAATTACTTTCACTAATAAACCTTCATCCCGACGAGCTGCCCCATACGTCTGCTAAACTGTTTTTGTCCTTTAACTGTGTTTGCTATTCATAGCCTGTATTAGAGGTTATCACAGTTATCAGAGGCTAAATAAACTTGAATCTACATCCACATCTACATCCATACTCCGCAAGCCACCTGACGGTGTGTGGCGGAGGGTACCTTGAGTACCTCTATCGGTTCCCCTTTCTATTCCAGTCTCGTATTGTTCGTGGAAAGGATTGTCGGAATGCCTCTGTGTGGGCTCTAATCTCTCTGATTTTATCCTCATGGTCTCTTCGCGAGATATACGTAGGAGGGAGCAATATACTGCTTGACTCCTCGGTGAAGGTATGTTATCGAAACTTTAACAAAAGCCCGTACCCAGCTACTGAGCGTCTCTCCTGCAGAGTCTTCCACTGGAGTTTATCTATCATCTCCGTAACGCTTTCGCGATTATTAAATGATCCTGTAACGAAGCGCCCTGATCTCCGTTGGATCTTCTCTATCTCTTCTATCAACCCTATCTGGTACGGATCCCACACTGCTGAGCAGTATTCATGCAGTGGACGAACAAGCGTACTGTAACCTGCTCCCTCTGTTTCCGGACTGCATTTCCTTAAGTTTCTTCCAATGAATCTCAGTCTGGCATCTGCTTTACCGACGATCTACTTTATATGATCATTCCATTTTAAATCACTCCTAATGCGTACTCCCAGATAATTTATGGAATCAACTGCTTCCAGTTGCTGACCTGCTATATCGTAGCTAAATGATAAGGGATCTTTCTTTCTGTGTATTCGCAGCACATTACATTTGTCTACATTGAGATTCAATTGCCATTCTCTGCGCCATGCGTCAATTTGCTGCAGATCCTCCTGTATTTCAGTACAATTTTCCACTGTTACAACCTCTCAATATACCACAGCATCATCCTCAAAAAGCCTCAGTAAACTTCCGATGTCATCACA
Source organism: Schistocerca serialis cubense (assembly GCF_023864345.2). NCBI lineage: Eukaryota > Metazoa > Arthropoda > Insecta > Orthoptera > Acrididae > Schistocerca > Schistocerca serialis. Next base: position 97,331,745 of record NC_064643.1, read on the forward strand.
AGGTTATTTACGTATATTGTGAATAGCAACGGTCCTACGACACTCCCCTGCGGCACACCTGAAATCACTCTTACGTCGGAAGACTTCTCTCCATTGAGAACGACATGCTGCGTTCTGTTATCTAGGAACTCTTCAATCCAATCACGCAATTGGTCTGATGCTGTTACTTTGTTCATTAAACGACTGTAATGATGTAATAGTGTTAATGAACTGGTAGCCCTGTCATTATTTTTTTGTCAATTGTGGATGGGTGATTAATATATCAATACAGAATTGGTATTTTATAAAAGTTGGCTGAAAATTGGACGAAAATACACGTTAAGGGCAATGACAAAAATAATACGTGATCTGATGACAGCAAAAATATGCAACGAACAGTAACGACCCTGAGTGGCGGCTGGTTGGCAAAGACTAAGGTTTGTCTGACTGAACTACTTATCCTGACCCAATATGTGGATAACACAATGTGAAATTATCTAACACCGGATAGACCTTGATGGATTTATTCTACAAAGAAGTTATACTATATGGTGCAGCTGCGAACCAGTAGTGAGTCTGTGACCTTGTTTGCCGTTACAACCTGGAGCAGCCATACAAAGTGGGCGCTGCCTGACGTGACGGTCGAGTCTCAAGCGTCTGGAGAGCAGTCGCGTGCGCCGCCTGTAACTCCCTACTGCGGTCACGAAATACTCAAAGTTGTGGCTGGCGACCTGTTACAGATCGCAATTACTCTCTAACGGAGCCCTGAAATATCGGCAGATTCCTGCGTCTGACACTCGTATTTTCCGGTCATACCACGGACCAATTTGACTCACTTATATGGCAGTACGCACAAGGAGATTAGAAGTTGGAGCAGCAGATCTGTCACGAATAAGATTTCCCTCAGCACAGCGAGTTTCCAAGATCAGTGAGGTCTAAACTATCGGTACAGTTCTCATTCAAGATTAGTGCTAACGTGAAGTCACCCCCACGACAAGTGTCCCTAGTGCAACCCACTCATAACGAAAGCCAAGACCAGCCAGAATCCTCTACAGACCGTAGTCTTGAGATCAGAAGATCCACCCTAGCCCAGAGTCTGGATCAGAAAACCAAGTTTTTCCTGCCCTCAATAAACAGGAAAAATGCACTCATGCAGTCACCTTGCACAAGGGTTTTGTGCCAATCACAACACTCCACGAGCTCTATGTTTCCTCTCTATCTTGTCTTCTCTACTCATCGGCCAATCCTAATCAAAGTTAACAGGATTTTCTCTTTCCAGGACAAGTGGCCAATCCCTGACTTGCAAATTGCCGCGGAGGAGGAGTTGACGTTGTGCTTCTAACCTGTTTTTTATCCTTCTCCACAGTCACTTTAGGCAGTGTGTTGTTATGAGGTTCCATATAGCTCCAAAGCGAGCAACACATTTATCATGGGGATCGTTATTTGGACGGCGTGAATGTTACCAGGTGTTCAACCAGGGGCCCCTGCTAAAGTAAGGGAAGCGCTTTTGTGTCACAACGTAGATCATTTCAGAGCCACCATAAATGTCGTGTTCCTACAAAAATTGTTTTGAACGTCTGAGGCTTCCAAAAAAAACTCTGCAGGCTGATGGACGAGACCATATGATGGCTCTCTCGATAGCGTCCGGTCTGTGGTGAACATGGAATCTCACGAATTTTTATGGCCACCATCCTTGTTCACAAAAGCCATTTGTGATGCTGTTGTAACGTATTGGCTGGGCGACCTCCACACTCTTGCCCGTTGCGGCCGGGTGATGTCGGTATCCCGGGAAATGAACGTGTTGGCACGCTGGCCAAACAGGCTGTCGGTGCACCAGCCTTGGAGATCGGCCTTTCGGAGAGGGACTTCAGGTCAGTTTTGCGGCAGAAGGTACTTCGCACCTGGGGTGAAAAATGGCGCACCCTTCCTTCACCCAACAAACTTCAAGCCTTCAAGGAGGCTACCGGTGCGTGGCGCTGCTCCTTGCGGGTCTCTCGCAAGGACTCTGTTGTCCTCTGCCAGCTGCACATTGGCCCCATCTGGATGACACACAGCTATTTATTGCGCCGCGAGAACCCACCTTTATGTCGCTGCGGGTCAGCTTTGGCAGTGGTCCACACCTTGTTGGATTGCCCGCTTTTAACCCCGCTCAGGCAGACGTTTGCGCTGCCTGATAAGCTTCCTGCACTTTTATCAGATGACGTTGTAATGGCAGATTTAGTTTTGAGTTTTATTCGTGAATGGGGTTTTAATCGCTTGATCTAAGTGTTTTTGTGTTGAGTCTGGCCTTTCGCCTACGATTTTAGACTGGGGTTTTTAGTGCATTTCTTGGTGGTTGGCTTTGCCTTTTTTTTTTGTTTCTATGGCAGCCGACCACTGTCACACTCGGTGTGATTTTAATTCCTTTTTTCTAGTCGCTGTCTGTGTATTTCTCGTCCTGTGTCGTCTCTTGTCATCTCCATTGTTTGTTTTTATTCTTTGTAGGTGTTTCAAATTCGTGGAAAAAGGGACCAATGGCCCTAGTAGTCTGGTCCCTTCAAGCCAACAAATCAACCAACCAACCTAGATTTCTTCTCTCATTCCCCCGGCCTCTGCTGCAACAAGAGGCGCCTAACAGCTAGGTCCAGGTAGGCAATATTTCCACCGCATCAACCGAACGCATTGTCTGCATACCATGGGAGAAATTCTTGAGCCCAATATTCTGTCCTCAGTAAATACTTCAAGACGTTCCTTTTCGTAATAGCTGCACATGGTTTTTCAAGCCCCAAACGTTCGCTGCAAGACTTACTGTTAAATGACTAAACTGCCTGCTTGTTCTCAACTGCAGAAAAATACTATCCGAAAGAGAGCCACGAGAAAAATCCTGCACGGATTAACAATGTACATGCTTTCATCAGTGTTTGCTCGCCCTGATAACTTTCTGTTGCCTCACAAACACGATGTCTTGGGTGAAAAATCAACATTAAATTGTACCTTCGAATATGGAGAACAGTGAGAGAGTAACTCGTCCCCGCGCAGGCTCAGTAGAGTAGCCGTGGATGAATGAAACATGTTTGAACGAAAACGTGTCGTCCATCTTGCGGACAGTGCGCCAAGGAGAGTTGCACGAGATCTTTGTTTGCATGATCCAACTAGATTCCTGTAACGGAGAGTTTTCTTCTCCAAAATGTCCTAGCACTCAAAACGAGTTCCATCAAACAACAACACATCGAGCGTGTTTTAATGGATGGGGTGGAGCTATATGGTATTTAAAGTCATTCAGCAAGAGATGTGGATTTCACGGATGTCTAAATATGTGCATTTTTCATACTGGGCTTATTTTAGGTTATATGGTTATAAACTATGCAAAAAGTATAGCTTTTCGGAACACCGTAATTGTCTTCCATTCGTATGGATAAGTTTTAAATTGGGCTCGAAAGTGCCTACAAACTCCATCTGTAATCGTGCAAAAGCACAGCGCCCTGTGACATCACAATCGGGCTTGGCGAGAGTTCACACAGCTGGGTGTCGACTCATGCGGAAATAAGGCCGCAACACAGAAGTCCATGTGAGTTGTAAGGAGGGTTAAATGATGTCTCATTGGGACCAAATTTCAAGCAATTCTGCCCAATGTCATAGTGGACGTGTCACATGATGGGGAGGTCATCACGCCCCTGTTATTCACATTTCAACCCTTTTTTTTGACGTCTCTGCAATGGAGGTCAGAACAGCGACACACAGCGCAGAAATCACGCGATTTTCTTGTGGGTGGCCGAGGAAAACGTTTCAGACAGAACTCCGCCCACAATCGACACGAAAAGGCCGCTGAGGATGGCATAAAGGACGTCAATAAAACTACCACCTCCCTTGTGGCTTTGATTCCCACATATTTCGCGCTCGGAAACGACAGTTCGCAGTGCGATAAGCAGGAGGAGGACGTTCTTCACGATGTTTCACACCGCTGACACCCCCCAGGCTAATCAGTCCTACTCTAAGGATATCGTGGGCTTGAAACACCACACACGATCGTGTGAAACCCAGCTTGCGCTATTCGTCCACGAGACTCAGAGGACCATAGACACGGGTTCCCATGTAGATGCCGTGTTTCTTGACTTCCGCAAGGCGTTTGATACAGTTCCCCACAGTCGTTTAATGAACAAAGTAAGAGCATATGGATTGTCAGATCAATTGTGTGATTGGATTGAAGAGTTCCTACATAACAGAACGCAGCATGTCATTCTCAATGGAGAGAAGTCTTTCTAAGTAAGAGTGATTTCACGTGTGCTGCAGGGGAGCGTCATAGGACCGTTGCTATTCACAACATATATAAATGTCCTTGTGGATAACATCGGAAGTGCACTGAGGCTTTTTGCGGATGATGCTGTAGTATATCGAGAGGTTGTAACAATGGAAAATTGTGCAGAAATGCAGGAGGATCTACAAAGAATTGACTCATGGTGCAGGTAGTGACAATAGAATCTCAATGTAGACAAGTGTAATGTGCTACGAATACATAGAAAGACAGATCCTTTATCATTTAGCTGCAGTATAGCAGGTCAGCAACTGGAAGCAGTTAATTACATATATTATCTGGGAGTTGACATTAGGAGTGATCTAAAAAGGAATGACCATATAAAATTAATCGTTGGTAAAGCAGATGCCAGACTGAGATTCATTGGAAGGATCCTAAGGAAATGTAGTCCGAAAACAAAAGAAGTAGGTTACAGTACGCTTGTTCGCCTACTGCTTTTATACTGCTCACCGGTGTTGGAACCGTACCGGATAGGGTTCGTAGAAGAGAGAGAAAAGATCCAGCGGAGAGCAGTGCGGTTCGTTACAGGATCATTTAGTAATCTCGAAAGCTTTACGGAAATGATAGATAGATTCCAGTGGAAGACTCTGCTGGAGGGACGCTCAGTAGCTCGGTACGGGCTTTTGTTGAAGTTTCGAGAACATACCTTCACCTCCTACGTGGATCTCGCGAAGAGACCATGAGGATAAAATCAGAGAGATTAGAGCCCACACAGAGGCATACCGACAATCCTTCTTTCCACGAACAACACGAGACTGGAATAGGAAGGACAACCGATAGAGGTACTCAAGGTACCCTCCGCCACACACCGTCAGGTGGCTTGCGAAGTATAGATGTAGATGAATGTCATCTGACCCCTTTGGAGCGGTAGTGCGACTGCAGTTTTCGTTCTGTTATACAGGGCGGAACCATTAGGGACCATTCAAAACCATCCCATGACATTTGGACGTGATATCTGAAACAGTAAAGAGCACTTATGGTTTTTCAGCCCTCCTCTTCTGCGTGCTCCTGTGGCGTGATCATTGATACGTGGGTGAATAAAACGGGAAGGGGTCCCTCACCGCCCATTTCGACAATACCCTCAGTGCCATCCACGCACCTTTGTTGAACACGTTAAAAATGCATCTGTCAGAGGTTTCAGCACCCATTCAGCTGAGTGGTGCCTTGGGATTACTCAAGTATCTGAGGGAAGATAACCCCTTCAACGCCCCTCAGGTATCCCTGTTTTTGCGTAGTGTATTTCTATTACATAGTATATTTTTGGATTCATAACGAATATCTTTCCATTCCCTGCTGCCCTAGCTCATACATACTCGCAGAACGTAGGTGGAGCAAATATTTTTTGTGCAACATATAGATAATTATTCATAAATACTTCCAGGGTTTCAGTAGATGACTGCGTGAAAGCTAGAAGACATACAGACAACAGACCCACATCAGTGGACAGAGCATCTCTCCAGGGGGTTAACTAACACTACAAGTGCTCTATGTGGGCATCTTTTGTGACGCAGCAAACGCTGTTGTATTGCATATGGTAGGATTTCTCCTCATCTTGAGCACTGGTGAAGTTCAAACTCGCTGATTTATATTTACAAACTGCGAATGGCGCAGGCTAGTATCCTGTGGGACTGATCGTCCTTGGTGAGACCTTCCAGTACTGTGTTCATGTCCTCTCGTACTAACAGCTCCTCAGTTTCTTAGTAGGCGTGACAAATGTGTGGAGTTCAGTCTCTGGACACGCATGCATAAGAAACGCAGATGTGGGTCGGTGGACTGGGCTGTTTTCAAGTAGAAGAGCCGTACTATATGGTGGAACCTCTCATGGAGGACTTGTGCAGACCTGTATGTTCAGCTCTTCCACATGTTCAGAGTCTGATCTCTGTACAGCTATCACGTTATTTTTGAGACAGCCATCAATGCAGTTGTGTTTCTGTTGTGTGTTATGAAAATGAACTAGCGGAATTTGGAGCAACGTTATACCATCAAGTTTTGGGTTAAACTTGGGGAGCGTCATTTAAAAAGTTGAAACAGGGCTATGGAGAAGATTTCTTACAAAGAACACAAGTTTTTCGTTGGCACAAATAATTTTTAGAAAGCTGACAAAACGTTTATGATGAACCTCGCTCAGGGAGACCTTCAACTTCAAAAATCGACGAAAATGGCCGTGTGCGCGTTCTTGTGAGACTAGACCGACGTTTAACAATAGGGATGATCGATGACCTGTTAAACTGGAACACTTTTACTGTACATAAAATTTTGACCGAAGTTTTGCGCATGCGAAAGATTTGTGCCAAAATGGTGCTGGAAAACCTCGCAGCTGAGGCGAAGGACAATCGAAGGAACGTGTGCGTTCAGCTTCTTCAGAGGATTGATAATGACGACGAATGGTTCGGTCGTGTGATAAAAGGTGACGAATTCTGGATTTTCGAGTACGATCCTGAGAAAAAAAGGCAAAGTGAGGAGTGTCACATTGAGACACCTGCTCGATCGACAGGTGAACAAATAAAAGATCAAAACAACTCTGAATTCCTTTTTCCACAGTAGAGGTATCGTGCATAAAGAATTCGTTCATCCTGACCAGACTGTCAACCACGTATTTTACAAAGATACCCATGAAAGACTCAGGAAAACGGTGAATCGAGTGAGACCGGACATTGCAGACAAGTGGATGCTGCATTATGACAACGCCCCATATCACACGATCACTTTTCATCACGGAATTTTGACTTCAAAAGGAATTTCCTTTGTTCCACAGTCCCCTATTCATCTGATCTGAGTTCTTATGACCTTTTTCTTTCCCCAAAATTGAAAAATGTCTTAAATCGATGTCAGTTTGTGACCCCGGGTAACAATCACAAGAGTGTGACTGACATGTTACAGACCCTAGCAGATAAGCCTTTTAGTGGTGATACCAAGACTAGCCGGTGTACAGCTGCCGAGGGGAACTACTTCGAAGGGGACAAAAGCGTTGTTTAAAAAAATAAAAACTTAGGCGGATAACAAACCAGTCTCATTATATTTCTGACACACCCTGTGTGTATCCGCTGCATTGTCCCGTACAACTGCCGCATATTCGAATATCAGACGCGCGAGTCTCTTGTTGAAGGCAGCGCTCAGCTGAGCTGGACACGTGGTCTGAGAATTCAGAAACGGTTAAAGAACTCGCATCATTCCTTAGGATGCGTGCAAAAGGTTATCGATATGTTGCTTCCAGACTGATTCCAGAAAACGGTACGTGCTTACAGTTCATTCAAGACACTGACACGAATTTTCCAGGCAATTGCGACAGCAGCCCGCTTTCGGAAATTACGTCTATTGGGTTGCCTCTTTGCAGGTACGAACTAACTTGATGCAAAAAATGGTTCAAATGGTTCTGAGCACTATGCGACTTAACTTCTGAGGTCATCAGTCGCCTAGAACTTAGAACTAATTAAACCGAACTAACCTAAGGACATCACACACATCCATGCCCAAGGCAGGATTCGAACCTGCGACCGTAGCGGTCGCTCCGCTCCAGCCTGAAGCGCCTAGAACCGCCCGGCCTCTCCGGCCGGCTAACTTGATGCAGCAATACGGAACAGGTGATTTGTCTTCATGATGTGATGCATCTGTCCCCAGTACAGCTTGACATAATCGAAAGTTGGAGAGTCGCTCTCTATCTACTGATTAGATCTTTTCCTATATTCGTAGTTTCGCGCAGTCGTCATCTGAAATCCTGGAGGTGCTTATGAGTAATCCCGTATAAGTGTGAGTGTGTGTGGTGAGTAGCTTCCATTGGGGTATTCCCAAAATTCCTGTTACACCTGTCGAATTTACTCTGTTAAGACCGAAGTATAGAGTTACACTCTCGCAATTTTACATCTCAGTTGGCATAGTAAACAGGGAACATGTTGATACCAGGACATTCGCGATTTTCTTTGCCTGTACACAGTTGGACTGTAACTATGCCTTACAAACAGGCACGTGAACATCATATGTAGATGTCAGCATTCGAGAGAAGACGTGTAGTTGGATTCAGAGAAGTCAGTTGGAGTAACTGACGAATTGGTCGACATTTGAACAGCAGCGATGCCAGTATTCAACAATGTCGCCAGGAATGGGTGAACCATGCCAGTACAACGTCAAGCAGGACGCGGGCGACCTAGAGAGAAGACAGAACGTGAGGACTGAGCAATCGTCAGAATCCCAAATTGATCATTACCATCGATCCCACGTGCAAATGGTGCTTCAGTTACCACAAGGAATATTAATGGTGGCCCTAGAGAAAGTGGGCTGAGCTCAAGGCGCCGCTTGCACTTACTACCATTGAACTCTGTAGACCAACAACCCCATTTGCATTGGTGTCACGTGCACTCAGCCTGGAATCTCATCGACTGGACCAGAACTCTGTTTGGTGAAGGGTCCTGATACGAACTGAATCCCAATGATCAGTGAAGACGTGTTTGGAGACGCTTCGCACAGCGGTGAGATAGCAACCTGACTGTCGCTCTCCAAGCGATCCGACAACCAGGAGCAATCGGCTGCTGGAGTGTCATGTCTTTTCGTAGCAGCTCCCCTTCGACTGTCATCGCGGCACTCTTACAGCACAGCAGTAAGCGACGATATCCTAAGCCCCGTTTTGGTGCTCTTCATGGGAAGCCATCCTGGGCTTACATTTCAGAATCGTCTTCGTGCAGGTCAAACCCTAGTTTCACCACCAAGGTCGCCAGATCACAATGGAGACCGTTTGTAGCATCGTAGGCAGGGCCCTCTAAACAATTCGGCCTTTTGACGATGTAAAGCCCCAACTGATTAGAATTTGGCAAGATATGCGTCAGCAGGACATCAAACAACTGTCAGCCAGTGCCAAGCCGAATAACTGCTTGCATAATGGCTGAGGTGGACCAACGCTTTACTGACTTGCTCAACTTATGAAGCTCCTTCCCTTTGCCGTAACCTGACGGTAGTCCCAACATACTTACAGATAGTAAGGGATAGGAAGCGACGTGGGATTTTTCAAGTCTGCCAACCAATTGCCACGCGTGCGACTTCGTGCAAGGGAGTAAGTCGGCGACAGGGTCTAGCTGTGGTGTATCGGGTCTCTATGGTTGTAGACAGTACAGAAGGACACGGGTATCAGGCTAGAGAGGTAGAAATGAAAAAACGAGCTTCTGGGTTGGTACCTTTGTCTGATTTTATTGCTTCTTCCCGACTTTACATGAACATGTCGAAGAGCACGGAAATTGGGTCATAATTGGAGCGTAGAACACAGATGAGGCTTGTTAGATGCTGAAATTAGTAGAACAAATAGCTTCCCTGCCCTGCCAGTTTTACTCGAATCATGAAAAGGAACCAGTTTCTTATTGCTCAAACCGTCAGGTTCCGTTACACGTGACACTGTAAGTAACAATTTGGGGTACTAGTAAGCCACGATATACTAAATACGCACAGTCCAGACGTATTTACAGGCAAGAATGCAAGTCCTTCCTAGTGTACAAGCTTACTCGAACAGATTCTTTCCCTCACATAATTTTCGGCTGTCGGCTGACAGGCACACGGGGCTCGTCTGCTGGCAGGAATTCTCGAACTGTTGAACTCTGCCCCGCTCGTCAACTGGTGGCCTTTTTATACTGTGCTGGGGCTGTTTGCTTGAGGGTGGTATGTGACAGCGTCGAATTTTTACCCGCAATTTGGAATCAGCCACCTTGAAATCAGCATTTTCTTAATGATCGCTACTTCATATTTGCCTGGCGAAATCTTTAAGCACTGTACGTTTCCACCTAGGTTTCAGGCTTTATTTGTTAAAATTCTTGCCAAGATGGCTTATTATTTTTTTGTTGGCTATCCCTTTATGATTCAGTCATTACATATTGGATAAATCATCCAATTATTCTGAAATTGTTATTATTTGCTTTTCTGCAAATGTACACCATATCTACAGATTTCCGCCCGTATAATTCGTTCGTGGTAAGTCGCTTTTTTTCCCTTTTTCCCCTTGTCTTAGAGTGCATACGTTACAGTGAGACACGGAAATCTGGACAATGTCGACTTTCACCGGTGAATGTCAACATTCGCACAGTCGCTTAGTGTATGTCCTACATATCTGCTAAATATCCTTATTTATGACTTACACCGGTAAATGTTGACATTCACCATGCACTAATGGTGAATGTTGAGCATGTTGGAGATTTATATTTTCTTCTCCGTAACTCGCTCGCTATAAAACGTCAGAAGAGTGACGTAACTGTTTCGCCTCTCTTTCTGAAAGGATTGACCAAGAATTTAAAATACACGGTACATTCTGCATGAGAAAGCCGGCCGAAGTGGCCGTGCGGTTCTAGGCGCTGCAGTCTGGAACCGCGAGACCGCTACGGTCGCAGGTTCGAATCCTGCCTCGGGCATGGATGTGTGTGATGTCCTTAGGTTAGTTAGGTTTAAGTAGTTCTAAGTTCTAGGGGACTGATGACCACAGAAGTTGAGTCCCATAGTGCTCAGAGCCATTTGAGCCATTTTTTCTGCATGAGAAAAGAAAATAATAGTTATAACAATATTACTTACTTATGTGATTCAAATCTTATTTATTGCAACAACTTAAGCTATTATGACACTTTGAATTGCACGAGAGTCCCTTGCTTTTACAACTGAATTTATTTGTGGAACACTGCCTTTTGCAATGACAGCGTGTATAGCCTTGTCCCCCGCTTCTCGAATTAGCTGCAGCTGCTTCTATCAATGACATTTCTTGAAAAGAAATCTCATCTATGGAAAGTAACTTTTCTTTACAAATTACGAACTGATTACGTGTGTGAAGCTGCTTGAGGGTTCCATTTTTATTTGCCAGTTCATAGAAGTCGGAGTCTTCTATTCCAACAACAACCGCTAACACATTTCGGCTATCTGTACGACCACGGTCGAAATCAGGGACTTGTATTCGTACATTATCACCAATTTGAGCAGGAGGAAGTTGTTTTTGTGAGGTTCGTAACATCTTTGTTGCTTGCAGTAGAAGACTTTCTTTCGCGGCCGCTCTTTTTGTAGAAATCAACTCGTTTTTCTCAGACAGAATTTGATGTGAAGACGTTGTAGGTTGTAGGTCCTCTTCAATATTTTTCTTTGGAATATGGTTTTCGGTATGACCACCACTCAAATTTTTTAATAAGCATTAACAGTTTCTTGAAGCCGTTCTTCGGTTTCGGAAGTATTGGCAATTTCTTCGAGTTGTTCTTCAGTTTCAATGCTTGCGATTTGTTCGCCAGGCAAAAAAGACGATGCTATGCCTCTTCTTGCTTTAACGCCAAACATGGCTTCATAAGGACTTTGGCGTATTCCATCGTGGTATGTAGTGTTCTTGGCAAATTGAACAAAGGATAAACCATCTGACCCTTTATTTATATCGTTCTTGTTCATCCATGCAGTTAGCATATACTGTATATCCTGACTGGCCCTTTCAATTGAGCCTTGTGTTTGACTGTGACGAGGCTTTCCATGAACTATTTCAACATCTTTCCACATAGCGCATATTTCGGATATGACTTGATTACTAAATTCTCTACCATTATCTGATTGCAATATTGCTGGTGCAGCAAATGTTAAAAATATTTAAAGAACGTGATGCGCTACTTCTTCAGCTCTTTTAGTTTTCAAAGGTCGTAGCTGGACAAACTTAGTTAAATGATCTTGATACACCATTATGAACTTATATTCGCCATCTCTGACTGCAGATCTATCAGATCAGTTTGACATCTTGAGTTTAATTCACAACTAACCATTGGCTTCACAACAGTACCTTTCTTAGGTGCACTGTATTTCATTTTACACTGTTTGCATCAATTTAAATACAACATTAAAACTTCATATGTAATATTTTTGTTTTTAACTTGCAACTCTTTAAGCATACGTGTTCTTCCTCCGTGGCCTATTCTGATGTGAATTTCATATAGTATACTGTACAATTCTTCATTGTTGACATAATACTGTATGTTCGTTTTCCCTGGTTTTAATGGTACAATTAACTTCTCTTCATCATTAATTTTTATAATATCAAAACATTTTAATCGTCTATAATCCAAAGGTGTGTTGCATTTAATTTTAGCGGAAACCACTTCAGAAAGTATTTTAGAATACTTCTCTTGAGAAAAGTAAAAACAATTGTCTTCTCGTTTACCCGCAGTTAATGAATTTAACTTTTCATGAAAAAGATCACGATTTAGTGCAGTATCCATTTAGTATAAATTAGGGTATCGGAAAAAAATTAAGAAAATGTTGCTCGCGTTATCAAAGCTTGCATAAGACTGACAAAGCTGATTGACTCTTAGCAGAACAAACGATTTGGCGGGAGAGAGCCAGCCGCTTGTTTTTTGACCCTTCTGTTTTGGACCTCCACCAGAGCATATCTCTGATTGTCGACACACACCGGAGAGGGTCCGAATGTACAACAATGTAATGAAATATTCGATCTGTCACCGACATATTTGGTATCTGTTGACCTTCACCGGTGAAAGTCTACATTCTCCAATTTCGGTCATTCGCTGTAACACATATATTTCTTAGGAAGTTATGAATCGAGCCGAATAGGTGCTCGATATTCCACAACCTCGTATTTTGTTCACTTGGCGACAGTGCGAAACGATCTGGAGCGCATTTCGGAAATTAGGAAGCACGGCGCCCGTGTGGAAGACATTATCTGCGTCTCCCTGGATCTCATGGACGGAAAGAGTGAGGTGAGTTTCACGAGATCTTTCATTGGCATTCTATTTCCATTCTTGCAGAAGAGGTTTTCGTTTTCCAAACAGGTGGCGGTTTGAGGCGGACGGACAGACTGTGCGGCAAAGCGGGTGGCGGGTGCGCAAAAAAGCAGGGTGTGAGCTGCACGTACGTAACGTGCCACTGAGTCTGCTAGCCAGACCCGTGGCGGTGGATGAGGTGAGGTGGGGTGGGCGAAGGCCGAGTGGCGAGTCTTAGCGCGGACAGCGCCGCAGGGCTGGCTGACGTGGGCGGAGCGCGAGTAGCGGCAGACCTGGAGGGCCCTCCTGCACGAGGGGTGGGGCCTGCAGCCGGAGATGAGCTGGAGCCGGAGCAGGCTCATTCACGGCAAGCCCCCGCCCGCCCCAGGCGGCAGCGAGGCTACGCGTGTAGTAAGGGGGCGGCTCGCACGTGACCTTGCCACGGAGCACCGAGCAGCGTACAACCTCTTTACGAGTGGGACCACGCCTGTCTCTACTGCCCTTCTACAGGGCGTGCCGCGTACCCCGGAAGTGCAATAGCCATTATGCGGTTAATTAGGAGGAATTTCCGCTCTAAAAAGTTTTAAACAATGTCTTTAACCTGGCGCAACGGAAACATGCAGCACAGTAGGGCCTTATGGAGACAAACACAATGTCCAACTGTACGTAATATACACTACTGGTCGTTAAAATTGCTACAGCAACAACAAATGCAGATGATTAACGGGTGTTCATTGGACAAATATATTGTACTAGAACAGACATGTGATTACATTTTCACGCAATTTGGGTGCATAGATCCTGAGAAATCAGTACCCAGAACAACCACCTCTGGCCGTAATAACGGCCTTCATACGCCTGGGCACTGAGTCAAACAGAACTTGGATGGCGTGTACAGGTACAGCTGCCCATGCAGCTTCAACACGACGCCACACTTCATCAAGAGTAGTGACTTGCGTATTGTAACGAGCCAGTTGCTCGGCCACCATTGGCTAGGCGTTTTCAATTGGTGAGAGATCTGGAGAACGTGCTGGCCAGGGTTGCAATCGAACATTTCCTGTATCCAGAAAGGCCCGTACAGTACCTGCAACATGCGGTAGTGCATTATCCTACTGAAATGTAACGTTTCGCAGGGATCGAATGAAGGGTAGAGCCACGGGTCGTAACACATTTGAAATGTAACGTCCACTCTTCAAAGTGCCGTCAATGCGAACAAGAGGTGACCGAGACGTGTAACCAATGGCACCCCATCCATCACGCTGGGTGATACGCCAGTATGGCGATGACGAATACACGCTTCCCATGTGCATTCACCGCTATGTCGCCAAACACGGATGCGACCATCATAATGCTGTAAACAGAACCTGGATTCATTCGAAAAAGTGACGTTTTGCCATTTGTGTACCCAGGTTCGCCGTTGAGTACACCATCGCAGACGCTCCTGTCTGTGATGTAGCGTCAAGGGTAACCGCAGCCATGGTCTCCGAGCTTACAAGTCCGTGCTGCTACAAACGTCGTCGAACTGTTTGTGCAGATGGTTTTTGTGTTGCAAACGTCCCCATCTGTTGTTTCAGGGATCGAGACGTGGCTGCAATATCCGTTACAGCCACGCAGATAAGATGCCTGTCATCTCGACTGCTAGTGATACGAGGCCGTTGGGATCCAGCACGGCGTTCCGTATTACCCTCCTGAACCCACCGATTCCATAGTCTGCTAACAGTCATTCGATCTCGACAAACGCGAGCAGCAATGTCGTGATACGATAAACCGCAATCGCGATAAACTACAATCCGACCTTTATAAAAATCGGAAACGTGATGGTACGCATTTCTCCTCCTTACACGAGGCATCACAACAACGTTTCACCAGGCGACGCTGGTCAACTGCTGTTTGTGTATGAGAAATCGGTTGGAAACTTTCCTCATGTGAACACGTTGTAGGTGTCGCTACCGGAGCCAACCTTGTGTGAGTGCTCTGAAAAGCTAATCATTTGCATATCACAGCATCTTATTCCTGGCGGTTAAATTTCGCGTCTGTAGCACGTCATGTTTGTGGTGTAGCAATTTTAATGTCCATTAGTGTATTTATAACTCAATTTCTTGATGCATCTGAAAATGACCTGGTGGGATCGAAGCAAAAGGCTGAATTCAGTCCTTTGAATTTATTAACAGTTACTTGTACATGAAGGAAATTTGAAATGCGTAATAACCACTGTTCTTAAATGCTAATGCCCCTTACAAAAGAAAGACTTGACATCAACTTACCGAACAAAACGATCAGCATGAGGGCGCCTCTATCTGAACAATGAAAACGCTTTTACAAGCTTGTGCGCGATCCAACATGCTGGATCAGGGCAAATAACAAGCGAGAAAGTTGCTATTACTCATTCACAGAGATTCACGGGGCTGATAAACTTACAATTTCGTTAACCTGTTTACACCGCACAAGAGCAGAGCGAGAGAAAAACGGATATGAGTTACAGTTACGGAAGCAAGAGACCGAACATACATAACAGTCTAAAACAGAGCGGTGTAAAGAATTTAACTTACGACGCCCGTGGCAAAGATTTCAGCAATTCGGAAGGATTTTGGTACAAAGAGCTGTGACTGCGAACAAGCCCTGATCGCGACCTAATTAGCAGTTCGGCAGCAAGCAATGCAGTTGTATTGCTTCTCACTGTCGCTGCCTCGTGGTGCAGCTGCACACCGTGTCCCCACCGGCCAACAGCATCTCCAACACGTCCAGAATGTAGCTCGCCTCGTCTTCGGCTGTCAACCGTTCGCTCCTCAACACTCCCCGAGATGACGCACTGCTTGGCGCACATTCCGCTGAATTACGGCGGCAGTAGAAAATTCGCCTTCGCCTACAGTCAAACTAACAGAATGGATTTCATGCAAGACAGGGAGTGTTCACCAAATAGAGGCTGCTGATTAGAAAGCGGATGTTAGGATTAAATACAAACACCAAAAAAGTTTTGCATCACCTCGGTTACGAGAGTTCCGGAACCTGTACAGAAAATTGGAATAGAGATCAACATAAACATCACTTGTGCCCTTTTATTTTTGCTCATGAAAACCACATGCATGTTGTACCACCATACAGTCAGACCTTCAAGGTGGTGGTCCAGACTGCTGTACACACCGGTACCTCTAATACCCAGTAGCACGTCCTCTTGCATTGATGCATGCCTGTATTCGTCGTGGCATACCATCCACAAGTTCCTCAAGGCACTTTTGGTCCAGATTGTCCCATTCTTCAATGGCGATTCGGCGTAGAGTCCTCAGAGTGGTTGGTGGGTCATGTCGTCCATAAACAGCACTTATCAATCTATCCCAGGCATGTTCGATAGGGCTCATGTCTGGAAAACATGCTGGCCGCTCTAGTCGAGCGATGTCGTTATCCTGGAGGAAGACATTCACAAGATGTGCACGATGGGGACGCAAATTGTCGTCCATGATGACGAATGCCTCGCCAATATGTTGCCGATATGGTTGTACTATCGGTCGGAGGATAGCATTCACGTATCGTACAGCCGTTACGGCGCCTTCCATGACCACCAGTGGCGTACGTCAGCCCCGCACAATGCCACCCCAAAACAGCAGGGAACCTCCACGTTGCTATATTTGCTGGACAGTGTGTGTAAGGCGTTCAGCCTGACTGGTCTGCCTCCAAACACGTCTCCGGCGATTGTCTGCTTGAAAGCATATGCGACACGCATCGGTGAAGATAACGTGATGCCAATCCTGCTCGGTTCATTCGGCATGTCGTTGGGGCCATCTGTACGGTGTTGCATGGACGTCGGGAGTGAAGTTGCGCGTCATTCACAGCTTGAGTCGTAACCTGACGTCCTGTGGCTGCACGAAAAGAATTATTCAGCATAGTGGCGTTGCTGTCAGGGTTCCTCCTAGCCATAATCGGTAGGCAGCGGTCAGCCACTGCAGTAGTAGCCATTGGGTGGCCTGAGCGACGCATGTGATCGACAGTTACTGTCTCTTTGTATCTCCTTCATGTCCGAAAAACATCCGTTTGGTTCACCCCGAGACGCCTGGACACCTGCCTTGTTGAAAGACCTTCCTGGCACAAAGCAACAATGTGGACGCGATGAACCGCGTTATTGACCGTCTAGGCATGGTTGAACTACAGACAACACGAGCCGTGTACCTCCTTCCTGGTGGAATGACTGGAACTAATCGGCTGTCGGACCCCCTCCGTCTAATAGAGGCTTCTCATGCATGGTTGTTTACATCTATGGGCGGGTTTAGTGACATCTCTGAACAGTCAAAGGGACTGTGTATGTGATACAGTATCCACAGTCAACATATACCTTCAGTAGTTCTGGGAACCCGGGAGATGCAAAACTTTTTTGATGTGTGTAAAAGACAAATCACTTCGTACATGCGTTGGTCCGAGTAGAATACGATAAAGATGGCATATAAAAATCATAAAAGATCTTACCTAATTGACAAGTTAAACTCTAATGAAAGATGTACTCAAATAAACGTACGTCTTTCAAAGTGGAAAGATAAGAGATGACAAAGTGCTCTACATGTCTAATGGCATGTCATCGCCGAAGTATTAGACCATACAGCGACAGACAAAACACCAGGAACACGACACATTACCTTGCCTAATACGGAGTAGGAAAACGATTGGTTTTCAAAGTAGTTTCCAGTCGTCTCGGAATGGAGAAATACAGATGCTGTATGGTTTTAGAGGGTATCCAATAACATTCTTCCTTCAAAATAGTGACTAGTTCAGGTAAAGAGGGTATCCAATAACATTCTTCCTTCAAAATAGTGGCTAGTTCAGGTAAAGATGACGGAGGTATGTACCGATAACGCACCCTTCTCTCCGAAGCAGAGCACAAGGTGTCAATAATGTTCAAATCTGATGACTGTGATGGCCGCGGGAGCTGCGATGATTCATCATCGTTCCTGAACTATGCAGATTGTGTAAGGTGGGACCCAGTCGTCTTGGAAGACAGTATCATCACTGGTGAAGAATCAGTGTATTACAGGATGGACCCGGCCAGTCAATATGGTCACATAGTCCTTGGCAGTAACGCAACATTGCAGACTAACCGTGGGGCCCATGGCGTACCACAAAATGGCTGTCTGAATCGTCACCGAACTTCGGTCATATTTTACTCTTTGACCGTAAACTCGGCCAGAATTTGAAAACTGTATGCAAAAACATACACCAGAAAAAATTACTTTCTTCAGTTGCTTGATGGTCCATATTTCATTGCTTCGACACCACGTTTTCTTGCTACAGGCATCTGCATCACTGATGAGCGGTTTTTGAATTCCATCTCTCACTGCAATTTTCTGCTTATGGAGCTCCCTTCGCGTTATTTTCGTGCCAAGTGGGGTCCTGAGTGCGACATTCACTTCTGCAGTGATTTCTGTAGCTTTCGTCCTCTTATTTTTCGTCACAATCTTCTTCAATGTCCGACTGTCACATTCACTCAACACATAATTTCTTCCACGTTGTGACTTAGAGCGAGCTGCTCTTTCGCTTTCCCTGTACGTGGTACTGTATAAACCTTAGATGAGGTGCCACTTGAAAGACCAAACACTTCAGCTAGTTTGGTTGCGGGATCACCCAACCATACAAGCACTAACAAATTACCCACGATGCGGCCACGTGACGGTGTAACAAAAGCATGAAAGCGGAGCAGACACGGACGGAGGACCACACTAACGAACATATGGGGAAATCGATTGAAACAAGAGACTTTTACAAAGGGCAGACTGTTATTACTACTGCGTAAGAATCTACTGAAAAACGTAGAAGGAAAGTGAAACTACCATTAGGGGATAAATGGTTGCATGTCCACGACTCTCCGCAGAACGTGGGGTTCGGAGGCTTGTCTGCTCTGTAACGTAGGATATATTATAGTCTCTGGCATCTCTGCCGAAAGAGCACAGTGCTGGTGCATGCACACGTGTTTCGGGCCACACCGTACATCGTACGTTTTTGAACATGAAGCTCTGCAGCAGATCTCCCCTACTTGTTCACAAGCTGATCGAACGACATCGTCAATTACGATTGCAGTGGGCACGAACCGACTAGATTCGACCGTCGATCAAGAAAACGTACCGGATCTTCGGGTGAGTCACATTTTTGCTACGCTAGGTCGACAGTCGTCTCCACAACCGCCGTCATCGAGGTGAACAGAGGGTCGAAACGTGCAGCGCACACGAACGCAGACTGGTGGGAGCAGTATTATGCTGTGGGAGGCATTCTCCTGCACGTGCACGTTGAGAGCTGCGAACCACCCGCATCCCTTCATGGTTGATGCCTTCACCAGCGACTGTCATTTATTAACAGTGTAATTGTCCGTGTCTCGGAGTCAGGACGGTGTGCAGTGGTTTGAGGAGCATTATAATGGACTCACGTTGATGTCTCTGCGACCAAAGTCCCCTGACGTAAATGCTACGGAACCCATTTGGGTCGCTATCGGGTGCCATCACCGCGTGTGTGCGGTCATATACAGCGGTTGTCGCATTGCAGGACGTGAATACGAATTGAAAATAGTTAATCCTGCTGACATTGAGTGCAGCAGAAGCACTTTATGACACAATGTTGCGTTTATAATCACTGATGCAATATTGTGTTCTCACTATGGCCATAGCGGTTCTAGGCGCTCCAGTCCGGAGCCGCGCTGCTGCTACGGTCGCAGGTTCGAATCCTGCCTCGGGCGTGGATGTGTGTGACGTCCTTAGGTTAGTTAGGTTTAATTAGTTCTAAGTTCTAGGGGACTGATGACCACAGCAGTTGAGTCCCATAGTGCTCAGAGCCATTTGAACCATTTGAACCGTCACTATGGCCATACATAGGTGATGCGTGCTTGTCACCAAAACCTGAAGAGAGAGACGCTGTATTGCTTCTAATTACAGGACACACCGAGGAATTTAAGATATCATTCTTCTCGCGTCTCATACGAGCACGGGGCTGGAAGAAACTAAGCGGCCACACACAACGGGAAGCACAGAAGATTCACACAGTAGGATCTGCCAACACGCTCAAAATATGCACACTTACTGGAACACAGTGTGAGTGTTCATGTGGAACAACTGTTTCACCTGAATCGTTAACAGCATGTACACGCATTGAAACCAATACTTTTAAACCCAGACTTCAATTATGTCGATGGATTATGCAGCGTAATTCTGAAGTAACGAATTCCCAGCAGTTTATGTTGCACCAGTTTGTATTGTTCACAGACGAACCTCTTTCAGACGTGGTGCTGCAATAACGACGTCTGAAGCAATGGTTATCGACTCGCCGTCCTCGTCCCAGATCATTACCAATGATTGTCTCTCAACGTGTGGACTGCAGTTGTATAACACCGGTGAATCGTATTATGGGTAGTGAACTTTGTCTGATATTCTAATTCCATATACGCTGCCACGATTGTGGCACTCCGTATCATTCCTGTTTACATTCTGTGACACAGTTGTCCGCCTGAAGACGATATGTAAAACCTGCACATAGGACAGACAACTGTCAAATTTTGCAAGCCATTTCGCCACAAACTCGTAAGAAGAAAGCTCCCGACAAGACGAGAACACGAAGCAGCCTCCGTTTCTGTCGTTGTGTGGCTATGTAATAGGAAAGATTAACAGCTTCCAAAAAAAGGCGCAAAATCGATTCAGTCTTCAGATCTCCAGTAAAAATTCGGCACTCATGACGCCAGCGAAAGATGATGTAGGAGTCATAACACCAGAATATACGAAACACTGTGTGGGTCAGATAGTGTTACGTCATTAAGACTGTGCATAGTACTGAACGGTGGTGTATAGAAGAACACCACAAGTTTTTATGGATATGGTATCATGAAAAGTCAGTGGTTGTGGAACACGCTCAGGAAAACGGGCATCACTAAATGGACAAATGGTTTCTGGAATAGCGTATAAACGAAGCTATCCATGTAAAAATTCTTGACAGCAGCCTCAATACAGTCCAAGTTCTGTAGACAAGCGCAGTTTGGAACCGTGCCATTTGGGGCAACCAAACATTAACTTATGTGGCGCTGGAATGGGCATGAAGCTCACAAGAAAGGCGGGTTTCAGCACGTACATCACAGCACATGGCAATGCAGGTTTTACGAGTGGTAGCAGCCGTTTCCGATGGGGAGCTAGTAAGTATTTAAGACGAGCTTAATTATTCTTATTTCTTAACTGCGCGTTTAAATGCATGCAAGCTCTCAGTAGCACACGACAAAGGTAAGATCTTTAGAGAGTAAGTCTTCATTGACATATTGGTTTCTCATGGGCCCTGCACGGAACCAAGCGTTCAAGAAGTATGACGGACAAGGCGACTAGTGTGACGTCACCAGTCCGTTTGGGGGGGGGGGGGGTGAGGGGGGGGGCTCGTATTTCTCGTAGGCCCCGACTGGTCACTACTGACGTCAGAAGCGGTAGCTCGCCTGTATTATGACGCAGCAACAGTGTGCAGAGCAAGGTGCCACATTGGCAGAAGGTGCGAAGAAGCAGACAACAGGAAGAAGATTGGCGTATCGACGTCGACGCTTCCATCCTAGTGGCCGAATGCCAATTTACGATGCTGCTACGCATTTATGGAGGCTGTGTGTCGCCCACTGCTTGAGGGGTACGGGAGGCAAATACTGGATTTAGGTCCTGCCGACAGACTTGCTGCAAGTTCCCAAGAGAACATACCGACGAGGAGGACCAGACTCCACAGAGAAAAACAAACTGACAGGGTGCCGCTAACAGAAGAAGAAGAAGAAGAAGAAGAAGAAGAACCATCGCCTCTACCTGAGGTGGTCAGCCAAGGAGTGCAAACAAATGAAGTCGTCAGAGGAGCAGAAAAACTGATGTCCTTCAAAAACCTGCATTGGCGGAAGAAAACAAACGCATGATGGCAGTATGGAGAAACTTGGAAGACCACCAAAACATGAATGTGAT
This sequence comes from Schistocerca serialis cubense, assembly GCF_023864345.2. NCBI lineage: Eukaryota > Metazoa > Arthropoda > Insecta > Orthoptera > Acrididae > Schistocerca > Schistocerca serialis. Next base: position 97,353,650 of record NC_064643.1, read on the forward strand.
GGCACGATCAGCTCTAGCCAGCGTTTTTCGAGATTCTTCCTCAAAACCAGAGGTGTTTTCCACACTCCTCCAAGTTCCCAAATTCCTCTGCCCCCTCCCCCCCCCCCCCCCCCCCCCAAGACCATAAATGCCAAGAAGCCAGAAATATAACTCACAAGAAAGTATTGCACTTCCAGTCCACAGCAGGATAAATGAAATAAATCAATAAAGAAATAAACGCATGTTATCAAGTCTGGCTGAAAAGGGGAGGGAAAGCCTTCGAACGGCCCTCACTTGCCGTACGAGGAGCGAAAGAAAAAAAAAGACCATTTGACAATGGTCAGCAGGTTCTTAACCATTTGACGCGGCCGGAAGCAAGAGATTGTTTTATCAGTATATATAGATGTGAATTATGCACTCGTTCAGAACTCTTGAAATAGAACAAACCAATAATTATGGTGATTATATGCGGTGTAGTCCATTTGTCGTTCAATTGGTAATGGTCCCAGACTTTCAAGAATAAAATATTTTGTAAAATCAATTCCCTCATCCTGCTCAACGGACGCCACACCATTACAGGCAGGACGCAGCCTGTAAGCAGTTTTCCGGCATGTGGTGCTGAGGGTTTGGTTGGCCGGAGTGTGGGAGAGAGGGAGGGGGGGGGGGGGGGAGGGGTGGCAGCCTGATTCTCCAGTCGGCTGCTCCATCTCGTCAACCGTCATTCTCGCTGCATTCCTTCCATGACGTCGCTCCAGGATGGAAAGCTGCTCCCGGTCCGAAACCTCTTATCTGCAGCCACCACGCCACGCATAGAATGGCAGAGGCCATTTTTCATCCCGCTTCTTTTCCACATCGGCGGCAATAGCTGGGTGCGGCTATGTCGATAAACAGCCACAGTAACTAGCGTTAATATGAGGACTCCTATAGCTGTCCTTACGGATTCATTGCTCAGGAAAACGCAGAAAAGATTTTGATTCAGTATCACATCGACGCCATCTGAAGACAATACATTTTTAGGTCATATGTAACTAGATCTACGACTGAAATTTTCTGATAGACAAGACACGGCATTGTGTGAAACATTCTCGGCTTACTTGTCGCGTCAAATCTGGGTATAATTTCGAGCTTTTGACGAAACAATAATCTTAAGAACGAACGACTGTCTCGGTTGCTGTTGTGGTAGCCACTTATAGGGCGTAGACTACTTGTGACCGGTCGGCGTACGTCATCATTACGTCATGCTTCCAAATACTGTGTCCATGTCTGCACTGGTTGTGCCAGCACTTTCATAAGAATATAAACAATTCATTGCACTTCCCTGCGTTTTCGCAGCGCAGGGAGCTTGCTTCTATGCACTACTTGATACTGTATATTCTAATTTGTATTATTTCTTTAATAACAGAATCCCAATACCTAGAAGTGTGCGACAGAAGTTTAGTTTAATCAAACGTTATTCTGGATTTATTTGTGAGGCTTTGTTGTACAGCTGCTCACTTCTCAAGTTCTCGATAATTAATGTTCTACACAGCAGTCGGTAAAATTATGGTTGGATTGTGTGCTATAAGAATGAATGCAAGCAAGTAGACGCAGCTAGGAGAGGTCGTCTTGTTGTGACGGACAATGTGGGTCTGAGAAATACGCGTCCTCAGAACAGCGAGCAGGTAAACTCATGTCCGACGCGTGATCGGGAACAATTCACACGCTTCGACCGTTGTCGAGGAACATGGAGAAGCAGACCGCCATGGCTGAACTCTGTGAGCAGCGTCAATATTAAATAAGACGTAAGTTACTAAGAAGCTACTACCATAGTTATTAAGACAAAATTGAGGCGAGTGCATGGTAAAATCACGCCCTTGATCGGAAAAGTAATTTTTCATTTATTCAGTGTCAAATGTTTTGTAACTATAATGAAATTTGAAAATCAATATCACTACAAAGCCTTTTAACACTTTCACAAGCTGTCTACGGATAGATCGCATTGAGCACTATCAGGAAGTAGTAGTAGATACTCAGTAAACATTACTTATTTTCAATTAGGGGCCGGAAGGTGCATTCCACTCATAAAAACATTAAGTTTCACCAGAGTTATTAATAAAAAATTGAAAGTAGCTGTAGCATTACGAAGTAACCTTAGATATTGATGTATAAATGCATTTAGTTTTCGTTGTTTTTATTTATGAGCTAAAAAGTGTAAAATAGCGTTTACCATAGTAAAATCGTTGTTATTGGACAAAACATTTAACTTAGGAGAAGACGAAAATAGCAGTGTAAAACTGAAAAAAATCTGCTTGTAAACTGATGTATTATACATATATATAGCGTAAAATTAATAGTTTTTAAGTATGTACCAGAAGACGGAAACGTAAGAACTCGGCTCACGACAAACCGAGAGCTCAAATGCCTGACAACCTTCTTGCTCTGGGTCAGTTAGAATCAGTCGGCTTTGAGATCTAGAAGAGGCAACACGTACGTGTGAGTGACGAGTGGGTCGCATCTCGGTCGTGACCTAAATTCTCTGTGTTGAAACGGGGACTTGTGATATTGGAGAGTGTCCGCAGCGATTACTTCGAAGTATTTCAGTTCGGAACTTAGGACGACCCGCGTTAAGCGATCTAGCCTGAACTCTGACACTTTACCACTAATAATTTCTACTGATCGGAAGTTATGAATTTTAACCGCGTCGATAATTCGTAACACTCTGATGTAAAACTTACGCTGAATGAATTGTGATTCATTTCGGAGATTTTTTTCCGTAGGTTTACGTAATACGTAACATGAGATGTTGCTCTGGTTTGATTTAAACTCTCGCACAGTCGTGTTTTAATTCAGTAATAAACAACTGTAAAGCTGAAACAATAATTTGTTCCCACGCAACATGTCGGTATGAAAAGAACCAATACATAAAAGATAACATATACGGCAGCCACTCTCAATGTTGTTGTTTCCGGACTCACTACACATATTAAAAATCGAGAACTTGAGAAATCAGGACGCAGTCTCAAGAAAAAAGGAAATACGTCGCAATCCTACGCATATTGTCAACCATATAAACGTCTGTATTATCCTGGGGACTAGTGCAGCAGGGGATACAACCCGTCGGCTTTGAACAATGACGTCACAAGTCGCCAGAGAGCATGTATTACAGAGATGAAAGAGCTGAGGAGAATGTTGAGAAACAAAGGAATGCGAGAGAGATAAACATTGATCTTGTCAAAAGCATAAGCGTTTTTTGACTTAAAAAAAAAAATCTCACGAGATAGAATAAACCGATCCTACTTTATTAAGCAATATCTTGTCAAAAGCCGAGAAGCGATTCTTCTTAGTGTTCTAGCTCCCTTCAGTACGTAATAAGAGTTTTTTGACTTAAAAAAAAAATCTCACGAGATAGAATAAACTGATCCTACTTTATTAAGCAGCTCCCTTCAGTACCTAATAAGTGTTTTTTGGCTTTTAAAAAAAAATCTCACGAGATAGAATAAACTGATCCTACTTTATTAAGCAATATCTTGTCAAAAGCCGAGAAGCGATTCTTCTTAGTGTTCTAGCTCCCTTCAGTACGTAATAAGAGTTTTTTGGCTTTTTTAAAAAAAAAAATCTCACGAGATAGAATAAACTGATCCTACTTTATTAAGCAATATCTTGTCAAAAGCCGAGAAGCGATTCTTCTTAGTGTTCTAGCTCCATTCAGTACGTAATAGGAGTTTCTTGGCTTTAAAAAAAAAAAAAATCTCACGAGATAGAATAAACTGATCCTACTTCATTAAGCAATCAGTAAAGAAACGAAACTGAAACATAACAGCACGTTTAATGATGCACCCAATATCAAGCGATCGCTTTTAGATTTACATTCAATTATTTTAATGATAGTGCTTATTAGAACACAGAACTGCTTTATTATCTATGCCTCGAAGTGAAGACATTACGATCTATGACTAAGGAATGACGTCATTGTTCAAAGCCGACGGGTTGTATCCCCTGCTGCACTAGACCCTTATCCTGTAGTGTAATATACCTTAAAGTTACTACGCAAATAGGCATCGTCAAAAGTAGAAACGAGCAACAAACACGCATTTTCAGACTTAAAACTCCTCCCTAAACATTTCATTTTGGCGCATAATTCTGTTACGAAGCTCCGTTGTAAATTAAACAGCTGCCTTCACCTACCAAAGATACTTCTATGCCTTAACGTATATATACCAAAGATAGTACTATGCCGTAACGCAGATGTAACAGTCCCCCCAAAGATGTATACAGTAAAATCTCTGAGCGTTATATATCATGTCCTAGCAAATCCTGGACCAGAAATTCAACTATGTCGCAATGTATTCATGGATCTACAGGGTGTTTCAAAAATGACCGGTATATTTGAAACGGCAATAAAAACTAAACGAGCTGCGATAGAAATACACCGTTTGTTGCAGTATGCTTGGGACAACAGTACATTTTCAGGCGGACAAACTTTCGAAATTACAGTAGTTACAATTTTCAACAACAGATGGCGCTGCAAGTGATGTGAAAGATATAGAAGACAACGTAGTCTGTGGGTGCGCCATTCTGTACGTCGTCTTTCTGCTATAAGCGTGTGCTGTTCACAACGTGCAAGTGTGCTGTAGACAACATGGTTTATTCCTTAGAACAGAGGATTTTTCTGGTGTTGGAATTCCACCGCCTAGAACACAGTGTTGTTGCAACAAGACGAAGTTTTCAACGGAGGTTTAATGTAACCAAAGGACCGAAAAGCGATACAATAAAGGATCTGTTTGAAAAATTTCAACGGACTGGGAACGTGACGGATGAACGTGCTGGAAAGGTAGGGCGACCGCGTACGGCAACCACAGAGGGCAACGTGCAGCTAGTGCAGCAGGTGATCCAACAGCGGCCTCGGATTTCCGTTCGCCGTGTTGCAGCTGCGGTCCAAATGACGCCAACGTCCAAGTATCGTCTCATGCGCCAGAGTTTACACCTCTATCCATACAAAATTCAAACGCGGCAACCCCTCAGCGCCGCTACCATTGCTGCACGAGAGACATTCGCTAACGATATAGTGCACAGGATTGATGACGGCGATATGCATGTGGGCAGCATTTGGTTTACTGACGAAGCCTATTTTTACCTGGACGGCTTCGTCAATAAACAGAACTGGCGCATATGGGGAACCGAAAAGCCCCATGATGCAGTCCCATCGTCCCTGCATCCTCAAAAAGTACTGGTCTGGGCCGCCATTTCTTCCAAAGGAATCATTGGCCCACTTTTCAGATCCGAAACGATTACTGCATCACGCTAGCTGGACATTCTTCGTGAATTTGTGGCGGTACAAACTGCCTTAGACGACACTGCGAACACCTCGTGGCTTATGCAAAATGGTGCCCGGCCACATCGCACGGCCGACGTCTTTAATTTCCTGAATGAATATTTCGATGATCGTGTGATTGCTTTGGGCTATCCGAAACACACAGGAGGCGGCGTGGATTGGCCTCCCTATTCGCCAGACATGAACCCCTGTGACTTCTTTCTGTGGGGACACTTGAAAGACCAGGTGTACCGCCAGAATCCAGAAACAATTGAACAGCTGAAGCAGTACATCTCATCTGCATGTGAAGCCATTCCGCCAGACACGTTGTCAAAGGTTTCGGGTAATTTCATTCAGAGACTACGCCATATTATTGCTACGCATGGTGGATATGTGGAAAATATCGTACTATACAGTTTCCCAGACCGCAGCGCCATCTGTTGTTGAAAATTGTAACTACTGTGATTTCGAAAGTTTGTCTGCCTGAAAATGTACTGTTGTCTCAAGCATATTGCAACAACGGTGTATTTCTATCGCTGCTCGTTTAGTTTTTATTGCCGTTTCAAATATACCGGTCATTTTTGAAACACCCTGTATATATAATGACCTAACGATGCTAAGCAACATAAGTTTGTGGCCGTATCTCAACGAGAGCATCGTAAATGGGGCCCATAAATCTCCTTGGGAACTAGTCCTCTCATTTAACATGTAGTGGGATTGTTCTCTTAAAGCGCAAACATCTCTACTTCCTCTGAATTTGACAGAAACCACCGTGTTCCTTTAGAGTGCAATACATCCATGCTGTCTGTGATGTTACTCAACGAATACTACGCATTCTTGAGGAGCTTAGCCACTGCCGAAGAGCCAGTCTTTTTACTATTATTCTCTTTAAACCTAACGTTAAAATTTCTTTCCGTTTGTCCCACATGCTTCATTTCGGTTTATAAAATAAAGTGATAGAACTGTGGAACGAAGTTTCAGTTAATGAAATAAAAGCGTGAGGATTGTGAAGTGAAGTATGTGGAGCAAACGGCAAGAAAATTTAAAATAAGATTTAAAGAGCATAATAATAATAAAAAGACTGGCTCTTCGGTGATGGCTAAGGCATTCGTTGGGTAGTATTACGTCAATTATAGGCGCCATTTTGAAGGCTACGTATTGTCACTACCTGTCGGAACTTCATGAAACTATGGGGGCTGAAGTAGGAATATTCCGCGATGTCCCACAACAAATTGTGCATTTCTTTCACCCGAAACTGGGCGAGAAAAAAAAATGTTGCGTTACTTATTGAATGCCCCTCGTAGGTATTTACACTGTTGTCAATACATGCAGTACTGCGATGTATTGATTTGTTTTACAGCACTTGATGATGGCATAAAGTAGTGCTGAATGATGTTGTGGTGTATGTACAGATGTCACAATCTCGGAAACAGGTGCGCAACGTTCTCGTCTCTCTCCCATCATGCCTAATTTCATACGAACTCGTTACACTTCGGTTACACGATAAATCAGTCAAATCTAAAAGCCGTAAATTCAATCGTAATACCCAGGTATTACGATTACGAACAACTTAAATTGGAAGGAACACATAGAAAATTTCGTGGGGAGGGCTAGCCAAAGAAGGCGTTCTATTGGCAGGACACTTAGAAAATGTAACAGACCTACTAAGGAGACTGCCTAAACTACGCTTGTCCGTCCTCTTTTAGAATACTGCTGCGCGGTGTGGGATCCTCACCAGATAGGACTGACGGAGTATATCGAAAAAGTTCAAAGAAAGGTAGCACTTTTTGTATTATCGCGAAATATGGGAGAGAGTGTCACAGAAATGATACAGTATCTGGGCTGGAAGTCATTAAAAGAAAGGCGTTTTTCGTTGCGACGAAATCTCCTTTCTCCTCCGAATTCGAAAATATTTTGTTGACACCGACCTATATGGGGAGAAAAAAATGGTTCAAATGGCTCTGAGCACTATGGGACTCAACATCTGAGGTCATCAGTCCCCTAGAACTCAGAACTACTTAAACCTATCTAACCTAAGGACATCACACACATCCGTGCCCGAGGCAGTATTCGAACCTGCGACCGAGCGGTCACGCGGTTCCAAACCGAAGCGCCTAGAACCGCACGGCCACACCGGCCGGGTGGGGAGAAACGATCACCAAGATAAAATAAGGGAAACCAGAGCTCGTACGGAAAGATATAGGTGTTCATTCTTTCCGCGCGCTGTACGAGATTGGAATAGTAGAGAATTGTGAAGGTGGTTCGATGAACCCTCTGCCAGACACTGGAGTGTGATTTGCATCGTATCCATGCAGATGTAGACGTAGATAATTTGACGAGCACGACCTTACATGAGCTACCGACTGCCTGGAGGCAGGCAGAGATGACTAACAGCGACAACTCGCAGAAAGCACGACGTGTAGGACGTGTGAGCACAGCCGTACACGGCTGCGAGGCTGACGGGAAATTAATGCCCGCCTGCGCTGTAACGCGGCAGCAATCTGGCCGAGCCCCCTGCAGTAATTTGATGAAGAGCGCACCTGCCCGTGGGCCCCGCCAAGGCGCTTATTGTAGCGAGCGAGCGCGCGGCCGCGCTCATTCCGTCTCTCTCCCGCCCCTAAGCGGATGCTTCACGGCTAATTCAATTCCTGTCCGCGGCTCCGCTGTCTGCGAAGGATCGCTGCCGGATCGTTCATCACCGGCGTGCGTTGCCCTCCCTCTGGCCTGCTGAAGCAGTAAGTCTCAAGGAAATTGTCTTGAGATTGACTATCTTCGTGCATCGCGGAACGGAGCAACCACTTTGCAATTTAGAAATATTTATTATTACAATTATTTCATCGTTTACATTGTTCTAAATGACTATGCTTTATTACTTTTGAATACATTATGGGAGTGGCAGTCATCAATGTCTTACAAATATTTACTATTAAAAACAGTCTTGATCACGATTTATTTATCAAGGTGACCGGTATCGACCACTATATAAATAAATCGTGATCAAGACTGTTTTTAATAGTAAATAAGACTATGCTTTATATTGCTGAACGGTTAAAGGTCAACTTGTCACACAGCTCCAGTTGCAGGTTGCCTCTTTAACATTTTACGGAAGCAACAAAACTTCGATTTTCAGTATTTCAGAAAATCACTAACCGAATTCAAAATTTAAAAGACTCTCATGATGTAATCATTAAGGTGTACAGGGAGGACAAAAATATGGAAAACCAAGAACACAACACATTACCGTGCCTAAGAGAGATACAGCTGGCAATCAAAAGAACTTGCAGAATAGAGAAATACAGGTCGTGTACGGTTTTCAAGATACTCTTGCACCATTCTTCCTGCAAAATAGCGGGGATTCACTTAACAATAATTGAATTGGATAGCCTTAACCCACCCTTTCTCCTCGTGCTCACAAATCCAGTCCTGGACGATGCGAGGTTTGCGAACAGGTGGCCTGCCGTCTTGGAACACAGCATCACTATTTATGAACAAACGTTGTTTAGTGGAACGGAACTGATCAGCTAAAATGGTCACACAACTCTTGGCAGTAATACAGCCTTTCTGAGTAGTCGTGGGGCCCATTGAATACCACGATATTGCTGTCGAGACCATGACCGAATCCCTTCCACGTTTCACTCTATGGACACGCAAAGCTGGCCTGGAAACAGTATGAAAGAGTATTCCATTGCTCAATGGTCCACGTCGTATGGCTTCGGCGTCACGTTGTCCTGTTACAGGCAGTTGATTCACTGAGAAGTGGTTCTGGAATCACATCTCACCCTACAATTCCTAGATTATGAAGCTCCCTTAGTGATATTTTTCTGCTGACATGTTTCTTGAGTGCGACATTCAGTATGGAAGTTTTGCAGCTGTCGTCCTCTTATTTTTTTCTTTACAAATGGTTGAAATGGCACTGAGCACTATGGGACGTAACTTCTGAGGTCATCAGTCCCCTAGAATTTAGAACTACTTAAACCTAACTAGCGTAAGGACATCACACCCATCCATGCCCGAGGCAGGATTCGAACCTGCGAGCGTAGAGGTCGCGCGGTTCCAGACTGTAGCGTCTAGAACCGCTCGGCCACTCAGGCTGGCTTTTCTTTACAATTCTGTTCATTGGTCGTCTGTGAAAATCACTCCACAAACACAATCGTCAGCGTTGTGACTTTTCTACTTTTCCTGTACGCGGTATGTACCTTCCTTACGATGCAGCTTGACAAGGCCAACATTTCGGCTATCTAAGTTACGGAAGCATCCACAATTCGAGTAAGACAATTTGCCCACCTTCTAAGCAACTTAGACCCGACATAATCCACTTGCAACTACACAGAACAACACTCTTCTGACCACAATTGACGTTTGCAACGTCTTAAGGGCACTGCATAGATGCCGTTCGCAGCCAAATACAACAGCGCAACATTCAGGCTTGGCTACAATCTGCATTTATGTTCATGTATGCATTTCTCACGGGCTTTCCATATTTTTGTCCAGCACCTGTTCAGTCTTATGTTACAAGGTCATAGCAACATGCCAAGCATTAAGTATGTTTGACATTGTGTCAAGAAGTATGTATATGTTTGTCCAACACCTGTTCAGTCTTATGTTACAAGATCATAGCAATATGCCAAGCATTAAGTATGTTTGACATTGTGTCAAGAGGTATGTATATTTTTGTCCAACACCTGTTCAGTCTTATGTTACAAGGTCATAGCAATATGCCAAGCATTAAGTATGTTTGACATTGTGTCAAGAAGTATGTATATTTTTGTCCAACACCTGTTCAGTCTTATGTTACAAGGTCATAGCAATATGCCAAGCATTAAGTATGTTTGACATTGTGTCAAGAAGTATGTATATTTTTGTCCAACACCTGTTCAGTCTTATGTTACAAGATCATAGCAATATGCCAAGCATTAAGTATGTTTGACATTGTGTCAAGAGGTATGTATATTTTTGTCCAACACCTGTTCAGTCTTATGTTACAAGATCATAGCAATATGCCAAGCATTAAGTATGTTTGACATTGTGTCAAGAGGTATGTATATTTTTGTCCAACACCTGTTCAGTCTTATGTTACAAGGTCATAGCAATATGCCAAGCATTAAGTATGTTTGACATTGTGTCAAGAGGTATGTATATTTTTGTCCAACACCTGTTCAGTCTTATGTTACAAGGTCATAGCAATATGCCAAGCATTAAGTATGTTTGACATTGTGTCAAGAAGTATGTATATTTTTGTCCAACACCTGTTCAGTCTTATGTTACAAGGTCATAGCAATATGCCAAGCATTAAGTATGTTTGACATTGTGTCAAGAGGTATGTATATTTTTGTCCAACACCTGTTCAGTCTTATGTTACAAGGTCATAGCAATATGCCAAGCATTAAGTATGTTTCACATTGTGTCAAGAAGTATGTATATTTTTGTCCAACACCTGTTCAGTCTTATGTTACAAGGTCATAGCAATATGCCAAGCATTAAGTATGTTTGACATTGTGTCAAGAAGTATGTATATTTTTGTGGCAACGTAACCCAAGGAGCGCAGTTTACCCAGACTATATTCATCCAATATTTGAGAATGAGAGCACTTAGTAACTTACAACAAGATTTGTACACAATTTCAAACCTTTACGAAACTTTTTCTCTTTGATATGAAATGATGAAAGAAGGTTACCGCTTACTACATTTTCCCTGTTTATGCAGGAAAGCTTTAGCATCATGGAATCACAAATTTTGCACACAGTACTCACATTTACCACTGAATATGTCTGCAAAACTGTATCATTGTACGACACACAGTCAAGAGTGTGGTATCGATAGCTCCCTGCCGCCGTTGGATAAGCAGCTGCAGCAGCAAGTCGTATACCCCTAGCTCACTCATTTGTTACATAGTTTAATTCTTAATTTCTTTGCGTGTTTTTGGTACTTGCATTGTGTAATTCATAAATTTCGGGCGTATTATAGTATTTGAGAGTTGTAGCATCGCGTTTTAGTACCTGAATAGTGTAAATTCGCATAGTCGTTTGTCTACTGTTTTGTTTTGAACGGCCAGTGTCGGTTGGTCGCAGTCAGTGTGCTCCCTGCCGCCGTTGGATAAGCAGCTGCAGCAGCAAGTCGTATACTCCTAGCTCACTCATTTGTTACATAGTTTAATTCTTAATTTCTTTGCGTGTTTTTGGTACTTGCATTGTTTAATTCATAAATTTCGGGCGTATTATAGTATTTGAGAGTTGTAGCATCGCGTTTTAGTACCTGAATAGTGTAAATTCGCGTAGTCGTTTGTCTACTGTTTTGTTTTGAACGGCCAGTGTCGGTTGGTCGCAGTCAGTGTGCTCCCTGCCGCCGTTGGATAAGCAGCTGAGCAGCAAGTCGTATACTACTAGCTCACTCATTTGTTACATAGTTTAATTCTTAATTTCTTTGCGTGTTTTTGGTTCTTGCATTGTTTAATTCATAAATTTCGGGCGTATTATAGTATTTGAGAGTTGTAGCATCGTGTTTTAGTACCTGAATAGTGTAATTTCGCTTAGTCTCCTTCCGCCGCCGAGCAGTGTCAGCAGTGCGCAAGTAGCAGCATTACTGCATTTACTAGGCAGTCTTGTATTTTAATAACCGTTTAAATTTTGTCGATTTGTTTGCGCTCTCTGTAGATTAGTTCAGACGTTCTTTACAAAACAGTTTTTAGCATGGATAGGGACTGCAACTGCTGTGTTCGGATGCAGGCTGAGTTGGCATCCCTTCGCTCCCAGCTTCAGGCAGTGTTGGCTTCGGTCACACAGCTTGAGGCTGTTGCCAATGGGCATCACTGTGGGGGTCGGGATGGGGGTTTGTCGGGGACGGCCAGCTCGTCCCACGCATCCCCTGATCGGACTACGACTGTGGTTGCCCGGGATACTGCCCGCATTGAGGCTGATCCCTCACCTGTGGTAGAGTGGGAGGTCGTTTCAAGGTGTGGCAGGGGGCGAAAGACATTCCGGAGGGCTGAACGGAAAGCCTCTCCAGTTTGTCTGACGAACCGGTTTCAGGCTCTGTCTCAGGCTGATACTGATCTTCGGCCTGACATGGCTGCTTGTCCTGTTCCAGAGGTTGCCCCTCAGTCTGCAAGATCCGGGCAGTCGCAGAGGGTGGGCTTACTGGTAGTTGGGAGCTCCAACGTCAGGCGCGTAATGGGGCCCCTTAGGGAAATGGCAGCAAGAGAGGGGAAGAAAACCAATGTGCACTCCGTGTGCATGCCGGGGGGAGTCATTCCAGATGTGGAAAGGGTCCTTCCGGATGCCATGAAGGGTACAGGGTGCACCCATCTGCAGGTGGTCGCTCATGTCGGCACCAATGATGTGTGTCGCTATGGATCGGAGGAAATCCTCTCTGGCTTCCGGCGGCTATCTGATTTGGTGAAGACTGTCAGTCTTGCTAGCGGGATGAAAGCAGAGCTCACCATCTGCAGCATCGTCGACAGGACTGACTGCGGACTTTTGGTACAGAGCCGAGTGGAAGGTCTGAATCAGAGGCTGAGACGGTTCTGCGACCGTGTGGGCTGCAGATTCCTCGACTTGCGCCATAGGGTGGTGGGGTTTCGGGTTCCGCTGGATAGGTCAGGAGTCCACTACACGCAACAAGCGGCTACACGGGTAGCAGGGGTTGTGTGGCGTGGGCTGGGCGGTTTTTTAGGTTAGATGGCCTTGGGCAAGTACAGAAAGGGCAACAGCCTCAACGGGTGCGGGGCAAAGTCAGGACATGCGGGGACCAAGCAGTAATCGGTATTGTAATTGTCAACTGTCGAAGCTGCGTTGGTAAAGTACCGGAACTTCAAGCGCTGATAGAAAGCACCGAAGCTGAAATCGTTATAGGTACAGAAAGCTGGCTTAAGCCAGAGATAAATTCTGCCGAAATTTTTACAAAGGTACAGACGGTGTTTAGAAAGGATAGATTGCATGCAACCGGTGGTGGAGTGTTCATCGCTGTTAGTAGTAGTTTATCCTGTAGTGAAGTAGAAGTGGATAGTTCCTGTGAATTATTATGGGTGGAGGTTACACTAAACAACCGAACTAGGTTAATAATTGGCTCCTTTTACCGACCTCCCGACTCAGCAGCATTAGTGGCAGAACAACTGAGAGAAAATTTGGAATACATTTCACATAAATTTTCTCAGCATGTTATAGTCTTAGGTGGAGATTTCAATTTACCAGATATAGACTGGGACACTCAGATGTTTAGGACGGGTGGTAGGGACAGAGCATCGAGTGACATTATACTGAGTGCACTATCCGAAAATTACCTCGAGCAATTAAACAGAGAACCGACTCGTGGAGATAACATATTGGACCTACTGATAACAAACAGACCCGAACTTTTCGAATCTGTATGTACAGAACAGGGAATCAGTGATCATAAGGCCGTTGCAGCATCCCTGAATATGGAAGTTAATAGGAATATAAAAAAAGGGAGGAAGGTTTATCTGTTTAGCAAGAGTAATAGAAGGCAGATTTCAGACTACCTAACAGATCAAAACGAAAATTTCTGTTCCGACACTGACAATGTTGAGTGTTTATGGAAAAAGTTCAAGGCAATCGTAAAATGCGTTTTAGACAGGTACGTGCCGAGTAAAACTGTGAGGGACGGGAAAAACCCACCGTGGTACAACAACAAAGTTAGGAAACTACTGCGAAAGCAAAGAGAGCTCCACTCCAAGTTTAAACGCAGCCAAAACCTCTCAGACAAACAGAAGCTAAACGATGTCAAAGTTAGCGTAAGGAGGGCTATGCGTGAAGCGTTCATTGAATTCGAAAGTAAAATTCTATGTACCGACTTGACAGAAAATCCTAGGAAGTTCTGGTCTTACGTTAAATCAGTAAGTGGCTCGAAACAGCATATCCAGACACTACGGGATGATGATGGCATTGAAACAGAGGATGACACGCGTAAAGCTGAAATACTAAACACCTTTTTCCAAAGCTGTTTCACAGAGGAAGACCGCACTGCAGTTCCTTCTCTAAATCCTCGCACAAACGAAAAAATGGCTGACATCGAAATAAGTGTCCAAGGAATAGAAAAGCAACTGGAATCACTCAATAGAGGAAAGTCCACTGGACCTGACGGGATACCAATTCGATTCTACACAGAGTACGCGAAAGAACTTGCCCCCCTTCTAACAGCCGTGTACCGCAAGTCTCTAGAGGAACGGAGGGTTCCAAATGATTGGAAAAGAGCACAGATAGTCCCAGGTTATAAGAAGGGTCGTCGAGCAGATGCGTAAAACTATAGACCTATATCTGTTACGTCGATCTCTTGTAGAATTTTAGAACACGTTTTTTGCTCGCGTATCATGTCATTTCTGGAAACCCAGAATCTACTATGTAGGAATCAACATGGATTCCGGAAACAGCGATCGTGTGAGACCCAACTCGCCTTATTTGTTCATGAGACCCAGAAAATATTAGATACAGGCTCCCAGGTAGATGCTATTTTTCTTGACTTCCGGAAGGCGTTCGATACAGTTCCGCACTGTCGCCTGATAAACAAAGTAAGAGCCTACGGAATATCAGACCAGCTGTGTGGCTGGATTGAAGAGTTTTTAGCAAACAGAACACAGCATGTTGTTATCAATGGAGAGACGTCTACAGACGTTAAAGTAACCTCTGGCGTGCCACAGGGGAGTGTTATGGGACCATTGCTTTTCACAATATATATAAATGACTTAGTAGATAGTGTCGGAAGTTCCATGCGGCTTTTCGCGGATGATGCTGTAGTATACAGAGAAGTTGCTGCATTAGAAAATTGTAGCGAAATACAGGAAGATCTGCAGCGGATAGGCACTTGGTGCAGGGAGTGGCAATTGACCCTTAACATAGACAAATGTAATGTATTGCGAATACATAGAAAGAAGGATCCTTTATTGTATAATTATATGATAGCGGAACAAACACTGGTAGCAGTTACTTCTGTAAAATATCTGGGAGTATGCGTGCGGAACGATTTGAAGTGGAATGATCATATAAAATTAATTGTTGGTAAGGCGGGTACCAGGTTGAGATTCATTGGGAGAGTGCTTAGAAAATGTAGTCCATCAACAAAGGAGGTGGCTTACAAAACACTCGTTCGACCTATACTTGAGTATTGCTCATCAGTGTGGGATCCGTACCAGGTCGGGTTGACGGAGGAGATAGAGAAGATCCAAAGAAGAGCGGCGCGTTTCGTCACTGGGTTATTTGGTAACCGTGATAGCGTTACGGAGATGTTTAATAAACTCAAGTGGCAGACTCTGCAAGAGAGGCGCTCTGCATCGCGGTGTAGCTTGCTCGCCAGGTTTCGAGAGGGTGCGTTTCTGGATGAGGTATCGAATATATTGCTTCCCCCTACATATACTTCCCGAGGAGATCACGAATGTAAAATTAGAGAGATTAGAGCGCGCACGGAGGCTTTCAGACAGTCGTTCTTCCCGCGAACCATACGCGACTGGAACAGGAAAGGGAGGTAATGACAGTGGCACGTAAAGTGCCCTCCGCCACACACCGTTGGGTGGCTTGCGGAGTATCAATGTAGATGTAAATGTAGATGTACGATGCCACAACGTAGGTGCGCTCTGCTAGGTTGGAACTACGACAGACACCGACGACAGCGCACTCTAGCCGGAGCGGGAGAGCTCTACGAGCCCCGCTCCAGATTCTCCCCCTTTGATCAAGAGAAGACGGCCTGGAAACATCACTTGAACTTCACAGGGTATTGGCTTGCTGTTGTCTACTATGCACTACTTACGACGGCTCTAAGGCTTCGCACCTCAGTGCAAAGTTATGTATTCAGTTAATATCGTGATAAAGTAAAACCATTTCTAAGAGCAGTATCGAGAGATTTTCACCGTTTGCTGCTCCTACTCACTTCCGACATTCGGTGTACCCTTCAGTTTACAGGAGCAGACACACGCGCCGCCTTCCAGACGGGATACAAAAAAGAAAGTTGGAGTCATAACATCGGAGATGCGTGAAAAAAGTAGTTTTTCCGTTTTATACATGCGAGTTAGGTTGTTTAAAGAATCGGAGGTGGCGGTGGGGCAGTTGAGGTTATGTGGTATAGAGGGAAGTCGAAGTTCACTACTTTTATAACACTGCTCCTCGTGTAAACTGCTGCGGCTCGAAGGAACCCACAAACTATACGCATCATAAAAGGCTTTGAAAACCGGGTAGCAATGTAAATCTGTCATCAACTCGACGGTTGGTTGATTTCCGCAGTGCTTTACTAGGAGTTCACCTGTCGGAGATGCTGTGTCGTTACCTTCCTCTGAGTTCTGCAGTGACTTACACATCCAGTTATAAGGGCACATCCATTTTAGCGCGGACTCCGAATCACGGTGTAAATTGCCATTTTCACATCAACAAATCTCCTTGAACTGCTCCACGATCGAAACTGGGACAATTGGACTGCAAATCTGTCGTTTTACTACTAGGCCCGAGATCACATTTCAGTTGTCAGAAATATAAATGGTGGATTTTTAGGACACTTGGTAGCACCATATGAACAGCTGCGTTGTATGTACACGCGGTCTCAAACATTTCTTAATTGTAGTACATATTCGTCATCAGTGAATTGGAAGATAATGTAATGTGTCTGTGTGAGGTGGGTTGGCCTGGAGATACGTGAGAGAACTCATCTCGGCAGGCGATGTTGTGAATGAACTTACGACAACACGTTGAAAGCGCAGAATGGGCTTCCACTGTGCTCGTCAGTAGGTCAGCACAGTAGTGCCTAATGGCTTAGCCTGTGAGCAGTATGCTTTACAACTCAGCCAGATATGTAGTTTGCACACTCCAAGTGCGACATCGCAGAATCAAGCATTATTGTGAAATGTTTTTGTGGTAGAACATAACTGGAAAATGCGTTCTTTAGCATGGGAAAGGAAGGCATTACACATCATCAATCGAAGTTGCTAACTAATCATTCGATTGTTGAGATAAAAAATCGAAGTTCATCAATTAAATTTAGGGACGTCCTGGGCTAATTTTACGGAATTCCAGAGGAGAGAGGAAACAGAGGTACTCCACTGAGGAAAACTGCATTCCTATGCCTCATGCGAATGACGTCACCCAATCTCTAGAGTTTGGTTCTGTTCGTAAGAGAAGTCTGCTAGTTGGAACCATTGCCGATAAATGCCCGACCCAGTGTGACCAGTCACCTCACCACTTTTATCTGCGGTGTGTCATGGACGTAATGTAAAGGCTGGTGCGGCCAACAGTCTTTTGGAGAGCTTACAAATGTCTTTCCATATGTGAAAATATTTTGATTACTGGTCTCTTAGTTTTTGAGAGCAAATATTATATTTGTGTTTCGTATGGTTAAAGGACAAAGGATTGCCTCGTCCTGTCCTACTCAATCACACACCCTATAAATTATTACAGCACGGTAATTCTGCTTATAGATCTTTGCAAACAAGAATGGTAGCTAGCAACTACAAACACTTTTTCAAGTCTTTCTGGAGTATTTTAGAGACAATGGTGAATTGTCTCTACAGACACAGACTTCAAACATATTGCTATGGAAAGAAGATTTTTGGGACAGTTTAAAGCCCCTTTAAAATGTAAAGTGCTTCATGTAACATAAAGAACATATTTATGCATCAAGCATAACAGATCAGCCGCATCCCGTAGCAAACTAGTCTACTCCATCAACTGACTAAGAGGTGTGGAGCTGGTAAGGGGCTTACTTCTTCGCCAAATCTGCAACCACTGAAGGAAGAAAGAACCCAGAAAAGAGACAACGAACTGAGAAAATCTAACCGAATAACTGTGGTGTTTGGTTGTGATTTTATCACAGGATGAAGAAGAAGGAGTAAATATAAATATTTTAGCTGATGATGAAGAGGATGCAGCATGCTTTTACTGCTGCGCTTTCTTTGGCCGAGCAGAAGGAAGAGAAATGCGGGTGAAATGCTTGAGCTGCTGAAACTGGAGCCATGTAGATTGTGCTGAAATTTCCAAACAGACAGGAACTATTGTGAGTTGTTTTGATACGGTAATATTTGCTTCATTATCTGAATTGAAAATAATACCCAGTACTTGAACAGTTAAGCAGTTGTAAGGGTGACTGTTCAGTTTTAGAGTACTGGAGTTAATGTTATGAGATACATAAAGAGTTAATGTTATGAGATACATAAAGTTTTGCTAATGAACGTTACTATATTCTTAGAGCCACAGTTCTAACCATTAATTCAAATATTATTTGTTGCATCTTAATGCTAATGAATGTAATAGTAAAAGAAAAATATCTTTGGAAAAAAGATGTCTCGTTTTGCACTACTGGGTAACTAAAAATTACACATTGAATATATTTTTGTAATTGTCAATTCATGTGTACGCTAATTATTTTATGTTAGATACTATATGCACATGCTCCCTCTAGAAACGTTGGTGAAAAGTAAAATTGCACTTACACGATTTTAATTAAGTATTCTCTAAAATACAAATGTCGTTTAGGGCCACCTCCCCTAAAGCAAAATTAACAGGCAACCTAGATTTCGTAATCATATTCCACCGATATCTCACTTAGAACTGGCGTAACAGCGGCGCCTTGATTTGTGAAGTATGTGACCCATAACATTAGATTCATATGCCCTCCATTTTTCTGATTTCTAACATGTATCACGACCTTATCAAGTGCGTGGCAGCGTGTGGTCCGATTTTCATAACGAGCACCAGAGACGGTGGAAAGGATTTTAGAGAGGGTATTTGAGATACCTTGTGAATTAAACTGGCTATTTCACTCAACATGACTTCGCCCAACATGACTTCGCCCAACATGACTTCGCTCAATACTACAGGACTCACGAAGTTAACGTTCACCCATTTTTTTTTTTTTTTTTTTTTTTTTTGTACTCTGATGTAAACGATATTTAATATTAACACGTGCTGCTGTAGTAAACAGAAAAATAAATTTTTGCCTTAAATCCATGAGCACATGTCGTATGAATCGCAACGGATTTAGTTGTAGAGCTGTAGAGCAAGTAGTTACTTACATTGTTCATCCCGATAGAATTACTACTAGCACTTATTAGTGAAGCAAAAGGAACAGCAGAAAATAGCGTTCGTAAATAACTACTTTAGACCAACTTGATTTTGTTTTTGTATTTGTAGCGCAATTAAATTAACGGAAACACAGAAAAAATTATGTAAATTAAACCCAGACATGCTCAGTTGACGCGTGCTTTCTGAATTGAGTTTCCCATGGGTTTCACTGTTCATACTAGGGCAATGTCTCGATGGTTCAAATTGGTAGGGCATGGCCGGCATCTCTCTCATTCCTTGGCCATTATTTGGTTTGGTATCATCAAGTAAATTATTATACTAGGTTTTTGACGCTGTTATTGTTTTCAGTTATTTATTTTATAGCTGTCTTAGTGCTCTGGCTGTTACGACGTGTTTCATTATCTTACACCACTGACTCATCGAATCAGTAAATAAAATATGAAACAGTACTTCTGTCTGCAAAGTCAATTATTGATGTGGATGTACGGGTAAATTTTCCACTTCTGGTGTCCTTCAGCTATAGAAACTGCATACTGCAGTGTGAAGCAAAGATAGTTATTAGTTTCCATAGTAAGAGGGTGAACACGTGAAGAACCATGAAAGAATTACTTAAATGTGGCAAGCGCGCAAGGTGCACTTGTTCCGCTAGTATTTCATATTTCAAATTTGTTTTCGGCTTCTTCGACCTTCATTATGCAAAAATAATTGATATCGGACGCTGGGATAACAAGTCGCTCCCGAGTAACGTAAACGCAGTTCCTTTGCAACAGGCCAAAACTTCCAGAGGTTCTGCGCTGTCTTCATTAATCTAATTAATGAATAATTACAGCATAGTATCAACCAGTGAACACCAGAGAACGGAAGAATCGTACGACTTCTACTAGAACATTATTAGTAACAACTGCAGCAAAAAGTGCCATCTGCTGAAGTAAATTCACCACAAGGGGAGAAAAAAGGAAGACTGTAAAGAGCTATTTGTGTTTTATTTGCCTGAATAAAGAAATACTGAGAATTACTCAGTTCGGTAAAAAAGAACAGGTCGAACAGACTTGGGTGACAGCCATGTATATTATTTACACCATTTCGCATTTAGTTCCCACCCATAGATGATGACACTATACATTAAAACACTATTTATGGGAACTACGTGCCAGAAGAAGAAACCTTCACTTCTATCTAAAGTTGCACCTCTCAAAATGCTGTCCTTCACGGACGAAGTAGTTGCCGGTTGAAGAGCAGCAAAGTTAAACGGAGAACGCATAGTTTTGACTGTGAATAAGAATACTATTACTAATGAGAGTTACATCCGAAGCACTTCCTCGAGGAAGTATTTTTTACACTCAGGGAATGTGTATTTTTCTTCCCGAGTTTCAGATTGCTATCCTTTCTAGGATGTATTCTGTATAGCTAGAGATATGTTTGCGCATAGAGCCCACTGATGTAAATCAATGCACTTTGCAGAGAGTTCTACGTGAGGTATATCTGGTTCTGAAGGCTGCCTACGGAAGGGATACCTTAGGTGCAAATAGCTAAATATATTTACTCACCAAGACACCGGGACAATGCATCTAGCAGTATGACCTGCTTACCTGAAACAAAAAGAAAGAATATTTTGCTATAATACATTATTCATTTTTCAGCACCCTACGCACAATCCTCTCTGGCATCTGGAAAGATATCATAGATGTACATTTTACATAAGTGCAAATCCACTAAAAGACTTAACCATTATGAAATATTAGCGTTTTACAGAGCTAATATTAACTGTAACATATCCAAAAACATCAAGTTTAAGGTGCAGTAGAAAGATATAGCTAAAAGGAAGATTTTTAATTTAATCTTAAGCTTCACAAGAATACGCAGAAGACAAACAATAAACTCTGGCATGCTGCTGAATATACATGTCTCTCTTCTGTGCTACTGTTAAGCTGTGGCGGCTTTCGTGGAGGTTTTATTGGTCCTACTACCACATTTCTGTAGTGTCAGGGTAGAGGAATTTATGTCAGCTTTAATCATACGGGTATAAATTATATAATATTCTTTACTCAGACAGTGTCTGGGCCATTGTAATGTATAACGTTGCACACAAGTGAATTATCACATTTAGAATGAGGATATGATACATCTCCTTTTCTTTACTCAAAAAAAGTTAATTTATTTTTGCCTGCAGTGCTGCATGCAACAGCATTTTGGTAATGTGCTGACACATGCACCTTTTTCCGTGCACTGTATATTAAAACTTTCACTAACTGCAGACGATACAGAAATACTGATTTAAAAAGCACATTAATGAATCTGCTGATTGCGAAATGGTTGTCATACTCTGTTTTCGAAGCGGTCTCTGCAGGGTGTTTTGCAACTAGATACAGTTCTCAAAACATGCTTCTGCATTTTAAAAGTTCTATCCTACTAAAAGGTTCCATCCGCCTCCCCCAACAAAAAATTATTCTTTAACTCATTAGTTAATCGAAATAGCCATAGCAGTTTCTAAATCACCTGTAGCACTAATCACGCTTACAACAAATGTGTCTGAACTGAGATGCCTCACTAATTCTAGATCGTGAGTTTTCAATTAGATCTGTCATCGACCTTTTAACCCAAAAAACACTACCTTTTTGAGTAGACTATCTTAATAGATAGTGGAGTTCTACGACAAGCACTGAACTGAAATTTAATGATAGCCCATTTGTTTTGAACCATCTACTGATATTTTAAAATGTTTCGTAACTTGGCATTTCAGTATGAGAACATCAGTTAATCGTAATTTTGTTTTTAGAAGGACAAAATTTGCGTGTCCTCACAATGCAAGTGGAGGATCCTTTATATAAGAGTGCATGTTGAATAATAACGCTTCCGAGTTTTTTATGTAAAAACTCCTAAAACTTTTAAATAAAGCTAACTGTATTAACATTTTACATCTTTATTCTTCATGTCTACGTACTTATTTCTCAACGTAATAACCCTGGCGACGAAAGCAGTTCTCCCAACTAGATTCTAGTTTGTTTATATATATATTATGGAAACCCAGTTCTAAGAAAAGAAGGGAAAGCAGAAAGATGGAAGGAGTATATAGAGGGTCTATACAAGGGCGATGTAAAAAAAATGGTTCAAATGGCTCTGAGCACTATGGGACTTAACGTCTGAGGTCATTAGTCTCCTAGACCTCAGAACTACTTAAACCTAACTAACCTAAGAACGTCACACACATCCATGCCCGAGGCAGGTTTCGAAACTGCGACCGTAGCGGTCGCGCGGTTCCAGACTGAAGCGCCTAGAACCGCTCGGTCACAACAGCCGGCAAGGGCGATGTACTTGAGAACAATATTATGGAAATGGAAGAGGATGTAGATGAAGATGAAATGGGAGATACGATACTGCGTGAAGAGTTTGACAGAGCAGTGAAAGACGTGAGTCGAAACAAGGCCGGGTAGTAGACAACATTCCATTGGAACTACTGACGACCTTGGGAGAGCCAGTCCTGACAAAACTCTACCATCTGGTGAGCAAGATGTATGAGACAGGCGAAATACCCTCAAACTTCAAGAGGAATACAATAATTCCGATCCCAAAGAAAGCAGGTGCAGACAGATGTGAAAATTACCGAACTATCAGTGTAAGAAGTAATGTTACTTAAAATCCGTCTTGATTGCAAACTTTTTTTTTATTATTCATATGACCGGTTTCGGTTCATTCAGAACCATCTTCAGATCTGATATTTAAGTTACAGGAGTAACCCGTCCAATTCAGCAACTTTCACATGCTACGTCACATTTTATGAATGAACCGAAACCGGTCATATGAATAATAAAAAAAAAAATTGCAATCAAGACGGATTTTAAGTAACATTATAAAATCACTGATTGCGGTTGTCTCATAAGACATTATGTCTGTTTTTGCAAAGTGTAAGAAGTCACAGCTGCAAAATACTAACGCGAATTCCTTACAGACGAATGGAAAAACTGGTAGAATCCGACCTCGGGGAAGATCAGTATGGAATCCGTAGAAATGTTGGAACACGTGAGGCAATACTGACCTTACGACTTATCTTAGAAAATAGATTAAGGAAAGGCAAACCTATGTTTCTAGCATTTGTAGACTTAGAGAAAGCTTTTGACAATGTTGACTGGAATACTCTCTTTCAAATTCTGGAGCTGGCAGGGGTAAAACACAGGGAGCGAAAGGCTATTTACAATTTGTACAGAAACCAGATGGCAGTTATAAGAGTCGAGGGGCATGAAAGGGAAGCAGCTGTTGGGAAGGAAGTGAGACAGGGTTGTAGCCTCTCCCCGATGTTATTCAATCTGTATATTGAGCAAGCACTAAAGGAAACAAAAGAAAAATTCGGAATAGGTATTAAAATCCATGGAGAAGAAATAAAAACTTTGATGTTCGCCGATGACGTATTTCTGTCAGAGGCAGCAAAGGACTTGGAAGAGCAGTTGAACGGAATGGACAGTGTCTTGAAAGGAGGATATGAGATGATCATCAACAAAAGCAAAACAAGGATAATGGAATGTAGTCGAATTAAGTCAGGTGATGCTGAGGGAATTAGATTAGGAAATGAGCCACTTAAAGTCGTAAAGGAGTTTTGCTATTTGGGGAGCAAAATAACTGATGATGGCCGAAGTAGAGAAGATATAAAGTGTAGACTGGCAATGGCAAGGAAAGCGTTTCTGAAGAAGAGAAATTTGTTAACATTGAGTACAGATTTAAGTTTCAGGAAGTCGTTTCTGAAAGTATTTGTATGGAGTGTAGCCATGTATTGAAGTGAAACATGGACTGTAAATAGTTTGGACAAGAAGAACTTTCGAAATGTGGTGCTACAGAAGAATGCTGATGATTAAATGTGTAGATCACATAACTAATGAGGATGTTACTTTTGAATACATTATGGGAGTGGCAGTGATCAATGTCTTACAAATATTTACCATTAAAAACAATCTTGATCACGATTTATTTATCAAGGCGATCGCTTTCGACCATAATGTGGTCATCTTCAGACCATTCAGATGGAAACTCTTTCTGTTGGAGAATTACTAGTGATTCTCCAACAGAAAGAGGTTCCTACTCAGTGGTCTGAAGATGACCACAGTAGTGGTCGAAACAGGCCACCTTGATAAATAAATCGTGATCAAGACTGTTTTTAATAGTAAATAATGAGGACGTACTGAATAGAATTGGGGAGGAGAGGAGTTTGTGGCACAACTTGACAAGAAGAAGGGACAGGTTGGTAGGACATGTTCTGAGGCATCAAGGGATCACAAATTTAGCATTGGAGGGCAGCGTGGAGGATAAAAATCGTAGAGGGAGACCAAGAGATGAATAAACTAAGCAGATTCGGAAGGATGTAGGTTGCAGTAATTACTGGGAGATAAAGAAGCTTGCACAGGATAGAGTAGAATGGAGAGCTGCATCAAACCAGTCTCAGGACTGAACACCACAACAACAACAACAACATAAATCGTCATTGTAGAACGACTGACATTTTTGACAGAGCCACAACGTCACTTCTGCTTGCACCGCATCATCACTATCAAAGTGAAGTTCTCGATAGTGTTCTTTAAGTTTTGTAAACAGATGGAAATCGGCCGGGATCAACGGGTGTGTATGTAGGATGATAGATGACAGTGAACACAAGGCGTCGAAATGTTGCAGATATAGCAGCGTTCGTATGTGGTCTGGTGTTGCCTTGCAGAAGGAGAAGTTGTTCCGTGTGTGGACGAATTCTTCGATTTCCTACTGTCAATTTTCTGAGAGTCTCGCAGAACCTTGAAGACTTTATGGTGGTATCTTTAGGAATGAATTCCAAATGCACCACACCTTAAACATGCTAGAACACTGCGAGCATGAGTTTTCCCCTTGATGGCACGGTCTTGAACTTTTTTGGAGTCGGTGATCCTTCGTGATTAAATTCGATTGACGCTCCCTTGTTTTTACGGTCAAAATGGTGAACTCAGCTGTCATCACCTGGCACAAGGTTGTTAGCAAACCCATGCGCCTCAAACTCAAAATGTGAAAGAAACTGCTGGCAGATGACTAACCTCCACTGTTTCGTCTCAGGAGTGCACACAGTCTCTTTACCTTAGTTCTGCAACGATGGTCTGTACACACTCTTGTGATATGCCACACATAGCTGAAAGCTGTGTCTGTATTATCCGACAGTTTCCTTTGATGAGTTCATTAACCAAATTCCAATGAACGTCTCAGGTTGTCATACGTGACCGAGCACTCCGTGCTGTGTCACACACGGTGAGGTGAGGCGAGGTGAGGTGAGCGCCACCGTTTCCTTCATTACGAGTACGAACAACGTAACGTCACACATTTCTGATGTCGGTACAGTTGACTGCACAATAGCATAGAACGTGTAACTACTAAAAAATGACATTAAATATATTCACAGCACAAAACTGATTAAATATAACACAAGAACCATATTGGTTTCGAAGTACTGGACAGACAGATAGTGTTCACGCACGCACACACGCACACACACACGCACACGCGCGCACACACGCGCGCACACACGCGCGCACACACGCGCGCGCACACACGCGCGCGCACACACGCGCGCGCGCACACACGCGCACACACACGCGCACACAGTCCTCCCACTTTCGTGTACGAAAAGGAAAGAAAATTACGTTTTAACGTCCTCTCGACGACCTGGCCGTTAGAGAATGAGCGTGAAAACGACGTGGTGAGGCAAGGGTATAGGTGTATTCGTTTCAAGAGTAATATTCCCGGAATTTGCTTTGACCGATTTAGGGAAATCTTGGAAAACTGATACCTGGACAACCGAACAGGATTTTGCGACTCGCCACCAACTTCGTTCGATGCGAGAATGCCGTGCCAGACCTCCGCTTCTTGGGACTTAATCATTAAAACTACAACAGCGTCATCAGCTGCGCAATTTTCTTAGACACAGAAATATATTCAACGGTTACTGTGAAAGCTATAACTGGTGCGACAAGACTTCACTGGCATCAGTTCAATCTATGATCGCTGCAGACCGTGGCCCTCGTTCATCGCCGCATTATACGTAAATTCTTATCTAATACGGCCACTTTTAAGATGATACGTTCACGTGTTTTAGAATTTAGAGTCCACAGTTTGTAGTAAAACGGCATTCTATGTGGAGCACCTGAAGCGAGGATTAGTCGGTAAAACCTTCTCGAGTTTTGATGCGGAAACAATACGACTACAAAATATTAAAATATGGAAAATAGATAAAGTGTGGGAATAGATAAAAAAGAGTGCAATATTAAAATTAAATAACACTGTTTTTAACGTAGGTAATATCTGCTGATATTTTAATTCCCAGTGGCGTTGTTAAGTTCTATTACGCGGTAAAAATGCATGTCCATTCATTAGCGACTGACAGCAGATTCGCCTCTGTATTTATATTCGTACTTAATCAGCACCTAGTACCAGCAACTGGAAAAAAGTATTGGGGATAATCTCCAATCGTTTTTGACAGTCTTCAGTATGTTGTTCCCTGCAAAACCGGTGCATTTGGGAATATGGCCTGAATTTCCGTCATATAGGCTGATTTAGCGCTTTTTTTTTTGGATCGAGCCCAGCTGTGGGCTTACATTTTAGAATTAATTAAAATTTATGACAGCCTGGGTAAATTGTAAATATTGTCGCTCTACACAGCTAAGTTGCTACATTTCGATCCATAGTGATGTATCATTCGTTCTAACTTCCACAACGAGGCAGATGTGTTGCATCGCCAAGTGACGCTCTGTGTAGGTGATGATTGGGCTAATATGTTATTAATCGTGGATGTTATCCTAACATGCAAAATTTTTGTTGGACCTTCTAATATAGCGGAAAACTGCTCCTATCGCAGCACAAAGAAAGGTGAATACGCTCCTGTTTAAAATAATCTGACTGAAAAGTGGAGTACCAACCGCTTCATTCAACCATTCTCACACTCTAAAACTTTCCGCCAAAATTTTGGCATGCGAACACATTCGCGCTCTTTTCAACATGCAAGTCACCTCAAACTCCCACAAGCTCCCCCTTGCTGTAAGTCTCCCATACCCAACCACTCCCACATGCTCTTTCTCACTCACTCATTCAGCCCATCTCATTGTCATTATCTCTGTGTCTCTCTGTAATTGTCTTCAGTCTCACAGCCATTGTCTTCGTTCTGTCCTATTACTTACTCCTATCTCGTGGCAGTATCAGCGTCTCTCTTGCTCTCTCTTACTGCTACTTTCTCATTCCTTTCTTCCAACTGCTGGCGTCTGTTCTCACTGTCACTATCTCTCTCTTCCTCGATGTCATAGTCATAGACAGTCTCTCATTGTCACTGGCTTTCGCTCACATCCTCTTTCTCCTGATCTTTATTGCTCTCCTACTGGCACTGTCTTGTTCAGTCTTTTCCTATCACTGTACTGTCACTATGAACTATGCTCCATTGCCACTGCGCCTCTCTCATTCTCTCTCACTGCCATTGCCTCTTTCGCTCTTTGTACACCACAACTGCTATCTACTATCTTCCAGTATACATTATTTTTCCCTATCTTTCCAACTGCCAAGTCTCCTTCTCTCTCAGTATAAAAAAGCACAAATATGTTGCCATGCCAAAATTTTTGGAGAAATTTTTAGAGGTGCTGAAGAAGGCAGGATGTGAAAAATGGTACCTCACTTTTCAGTCAGAATCTTTTAAAACTGGTGCTATCAGACCTTTTTGTGCTCCTATAGGAGCATTTTTTGCTGGTTCCGTTGTTTTCACTGCCGTAGCAAGATAAGTCAGTCATATGAAAGGAACTTTATGTGTGGTAAAATTTGGATAGTTAACTTACTTGAAACTGAAATAACGCAAAACTAATTTTACACAACTCAGATTTTACGTGCACAGAAACTTTGCATGTGCTTCTGTACTACTACACTGGGTTCTCGGAACCCTTCTGATGACAACGGAGACACTTGGCAGCATATTTCTCCGTGCTACGTCACTTTATAAACTACTTTTTCGCCTCACACCTGGCCAACGTGTATAAGTACGGTAAACTCTGTATCTCAGAAACGGATGGACATACCTGGAAAATTTTCAAGGTTGTTCGAGATCGGGATCTTAGGAATACGTCGTAAAAATTTCAGCCATTTGTTGTGCATAGAAGTCTTGAAATCCTCTGCTCGGTTTGGAATGAAAAAAAGGCAGAAAACGCTTTTTCAGGTTTTCTAAGAAACAGTCCATGAACTAATGGTGCCTTCATAAACTCTCCAAGGATCACCGAAGACAACATCAAATGCAAAAAAAGAACCAATAGGTTTGCTCCATTTGCCATAACAGGATGAAGGAAGTAGTATTCATACTTTGACCCTGTATTATAGGATATTTATAGTAAGATGATCTATCTGTTGGGTATACAAATGGATCATAGCCGAAGGACAATCCAAAGCCATTGACCCTACCTTCCTACCACGAACAATAGGCGACGTATGACCCCAGTAAAAATCCAGTTTTTATGCGTTGCGTTTTGAAACACATTTGTAAACACGCTGTTATATGCATACCGACATTTTTCACGCTTTGATGTTTCAAACGATTAAGAAATGTGAGGGCGCTTCGAGATTTTTCTTCTGCTGTACAAGAGTACGCCAGAACAGCATAGAGAGGTGTTAATCTACTTTTCGGGACAATTGAACATGATTCGGTAACATAGAAAAAATTTGCTCAAATGTGCAAAAGATACAATATGCAAATATAAACGCATAGTGCTTCTTTTAACCACTAAACTTAACGTACTGGGCATGTCACATCTGGGGGTGTTCACGAAGCTACGAAATAGTTATTAAATTTTCTTAGTTATTAGAAAATTGTCAAGAGACATGAATGATTGTGAAATCAATGTAAGAAGAATATTTTTCTTCAAAAGATGACTGTTGGAAATGTATTGAAAAGTCAAGTGAAGAGTAAGAATGTACGAATTAATAGACTAATTGAAAATATTGTCTGTCAAGGAAAGTGCTTATCATAATAATAGGTAACTAGAGAAATACATTTTTCTTATGAATGAAATGCTGTGTTCATTTTATTTTGCTTTCAGCGGAGTATGCTACACCTGTATTTTTTAAGGAACGTGTTGTATCTACGTCACTAAGTCAGTGAGATTCGGCTCTCTTTGTATCCTGTGATTTTTGGCTGTGATGGCTGTGACTCTGATGTAGCAAGAATTGCGAAATTGGTTTCTGCTTTGTTCCTTAATAGATTTTTATTTTGATGTTTTATTATCATTATTGCATGGTTTTCGCTTCAATTACATTTCCGGTGGCTTTCTTGGTACGTCAGACAGTGTAGATACGGCACTCTGTACAAGATTCCTATGTTTCGCGCTCATCAACTGGTTTGGCTGGAAGTGTATCTAACAAAATTTCACATTATTGTATATGTGTGTGCCGCCATGTCTTTTAGTTACAAGCCATTTTTTGATCTTGAAAGTAAAGGGAATGGTAACAAGAGGATCGTAGCTAAACTGTTCTGTAATGCCTACTGTTTCACACCTCTGAGAATCATTGGGAAGCTAGAGAAAGGCAAATACGGTATCTTCTTTTGTCATTGCTATTATTTATTGTCATACACACGTTCCCTTTTGCAAAAACTATATTACAAATCAATATAAACAGTACTATTCACAGTATCCGATATCGTATTCAAAAATGTAGCTTGCTTTTCACTTGGAGCGTGGTTATCGCACTGGTTAGCGAAAAGGAACAGGAGTGTTTCAGTGGCACATCTATTATATGAAGAGCTTATTTTAATGGTGGTACAAGTCCATTGCCTCAACTTTTCTGCCTATAATGCTTCTGAAATTAATGATCCAAACAAACAGAAAGAAAGGTCCATCTCTAGCAAGAAGCCATATGCTTGAATATTTGTGGTATCTCAACTGCAGATTTTTCAGCACTCATGTAACTTTAGGACTCTGTATCTCAATAGGAACAAAAATGAACTTGTACTACTATTGAAATAAGCCCTTCATATACGTGTTGGACTGTGGCGTTAACGCGATTATCGTATGTGGTAAACATAACTAATCAAACTGATTTAGCCTACTTAATGAGGCATATTCGTTAACTTAATTCCATTTCATGCAGCGAAATACGTCATCAGACACTATGAAGACAGATCTCGGAACGCTTTACTGATGCAGGTAACCGAAGGAGCCGAACTGTTTGTTGGTAACCACGCAACAGTCGTGTGTCGGGAGCATTGTCAAGCGTGATGAAGTCGCGTCGAAATGGATACTGTTGATCCTTTCAAGTGACCTGTTGGCGCTTTTATTTAATGCCAAGGTCCATAACGTATCTAGTTTTCATTTGTGCTCAAGCAGCTTCCATTTTTTGTGTAGTTTCTGTAGCCTTTCTGTATAAACAGTACAAGCTTAGTATTGGTTGGATGTGGAGATGAACTTGGACATACAGTTTACCAATAACAAGCATTATACTCTGAAGGTATGTTGTTCAGTGACAGAGATGATTCTTTTTTAATTTATCGAGTCTTAGATTTTAGCAACTTTGAATTACTTCCGTAATGCCCGCATACTGTGGGGTTATATTTCAACTTTCGCTGCTTGAGTCAGTTGCAGACTTCCCCAGCCTTGTAGGAATGATGTTCGGACTGTGCAGTACAGGGTTTCCGTTGTTAGTAGTTTGTGTCATGACTTCCCGTTAGGCATCGGTACTGATACGGCTACGTAGGGCTGAAACACAAGCGTCAGTGCTCAGAACAGTTGCAGACAATCGACATGGGTCGGGACGATGTGAGCAGGGCTTTATTCATAAAGATGTTTTCTCACAACAACAGCAGTGGTGCTTCTGCTCTTCATGAGTATCGACGCATTACAGGAATGCGGAGAGGTCCTGCTTGTGCTGGCGTAAGGTGTCGCTGCACCGGCAGAAAGAACATTAATTTCCTCGTCTTCTGTCGCCACTTGTTTGCTTATGTTACGTTGTCTAGGTGTTACAGTACCAGTTTCACGTAAATTGCTGAAAGGGCTGGTGAATAACTGCCGAGATGGTTGACATCTATCGGGATATCTTGCAGTATGCACTGTACAAGGACGAACTGCATACAACCTACACTCTCCATACACCATGAGCATGTCGGCTATTTCTGCACTGGTAAATCCCATCGTCCACACAAGACCTATTGCTTGGACTACCACACACTAAATTACTGCTTGAGAAACACACAAGCACACCGAAAGCAAACATAACAGAATAGTGCGAGGGTGGTTTGAAAAGTTCTCGGAATCGCCACGAGATATCAGCGCTAGCGCAAGGAGTTGTTCACGTGATATTCATTGGACTGTTGCCTGTAAACACGTGCCACGTCAGTGCTCTTGGAAGAGAGCTGTGGCGGAACTTAGCTTCGTTGTCGTCCCCGTGTAGTGATTTGCGAAGATGGAAAAAATCGAGATTTGAGCAGTGATTAAGCACTTCGTAAAGAAAGGTATGAAAGAAAGGACATTCATGCCGATTTCCAGAATACATTGGCAGACTCTGCTGCTTCATATTCAACTGTTGCCAAGTGGACAAGTGAATTTAAATTTGGCCGGGAGAGCTTACATGATGATACGCTCAGTGGTCGGCCAAGATGGGTCACTACTCCAGAAATCATTGCAAAAGTGCACAAAATGGTGATGGAGGATCACCGATTGAAAGTGCGTGAAACTGCTCACACTTGCCAGATGTCATCTGAAAGGGTGTACCACACCTTTAACTGAAGAATTAGAAATGAAAAATTACCTGCAAGGTGGTCGCCGCTACTATTGACGCCGGATCAAAAACGCATGACAATGGATATATCGGAAAAATGTTTGGCCCGTTTTAGGACAAATGAACAGGAGTTTTTGCGCCGGTTTGTGACCACAGATGACAGTTTGGTGCACTAGTATACTCCAGAGACAAAACAACAGTCAAAGCAGTGGAAACAACCTGATTCTTCGCCACCAAAGAAAGGAAAGACAATTCCTTCGGCGGGAAATGTCATGGCACCAGTGTTTCTGTTTGTAGATTATCTCCCCACTGGTCAAACAATTATTGGAGGCTGGCCGAGGTGGCCGAGCGGTTCTAGGCGGTACAGTCTGGAACCGCGCGACCGCTACGGTCGCAGGTTCGAATCCTGCCTCGGGCATGGATGTGTGTGCTGTCCTTAGGTTAGTTGGGTTTAAGTAGTCTAAGTTAAGTCCCATAGTGCTCAGAGCCATTTGAACCATTCAGACCATTGCTGTTGTGCTCAGAGCCATTTGAACCAATTATTGGAGAATATTATGCTAACCTCCTGGACAAATTGCAATAAAAGATACGAGATAAAAAGGCCAGGTTTAGCAATGAAGAAAGTCATCTCCCACCGAGAAAATGCGCGCCCTGACACATGTGCCGTCGCCGTGGCAAAATTACTCGAACTGAGGTATGAATTGTTGCCACACCCGCCTTATTCACCTGATATGGCTCCATCAAAAAATGTTCAAATGTGTGTGAAATCTTATGGGACTTAACTCTTAAGGTCATCAGACCCTAAGCTTACACGCTACTTAACCTAAATTATCCTAATGACAAACACACACCCATGCCCGAGTGAGGACTCGAACCTCCGCCGGGACCAGCCTTACAGTCCATGACTGCAGCGCCTAAGACCGCTCGGCTAATCCCGCGCTGCTATGGCTCCGTCAGACTTCCATTTCTTCCCAAAACTGAAAATTTTTCTCGGTGAACGAAGATTTACTCCAAACGAAGAACTGATAGCCGGAAATGACAACTATTTAGCAGACCCGGAGTAAACTCATTTTCGAGATGGGATCAAGGCACTGGAACATCGTTGGACCAAGTGCATTAATCTACAAGGAGACTACATCGAAAAATAAAAAAAAGGTTCAGTGGTATAGGTTAACAGTGATACACAGCAGTACTATGGAAAGGTTTATTGACGAGGAGATGGCCGATGTGCTCGTCGTGTATGTGTTCACCGGACGCAATGTAAGAGCGACACAACGAAGCTTTTCTGACTGTTCCCGCAGCGACGGCAACCACATCTTAGTACAGTGGTCAGTTTGAGGATTGTTGCGTTTCTCTGTGTTGTGTGTTGTACGTTATGGTTACTGTATATCACAGTCTTCTTTACTGTTGTAAAAGTACTAGTTTGGTGCATAAGTTCGAACCATTTTTTCGTAAGTTTAATAAACACACCAAGTACATATAACTGATACTTTGGTCTTGAATGATATATTCTTCTTCAATGTTTACAACAGTCTGCCAACGCTGGGGTAACTTTCCGATTCCGTGAGTGTAAAAATAACGTGTTTTCAACCGAAGCGCCTCGCGTGGTAGCCATGCGGTTTGAGGCGTCTTATCACGGTTCGTGCGGCTCGCCCCGTCGGAAGTTCGAGTCCTCCCTCGGGCATGGGTGGGTGTGTTGTCCTTAGTGTAAGTTAGTTTGATTAAGTAGTGCGTAAGCCTAGGGACCGATGACCTCAGCAGTTTGCTCCCATAGTCCTTACCACAAATATCCAAAATTTTCAACGGAAGCACGCGTCATATTCGGAGCGCATTTTCATCCGGAAAGGAAGTTCCGTGAAGGTTGCTCGACAGAGAGCGAAAAAGGTGACAATCTGAGGGCCAAGATCAGTTGATAAGGTGGTTGCGGAATGAATTCCCAACCCAACTACTATATAGCGTTTTTTGTCAGTCTGGCAGAATGTATGTGGGAGATATCGTGGTGCATCGTCACTTGGCGCAGTCTTCCTGGTCGTTATACAATGAAGACTTTCACGACCGGATGTTGCAGCTGCTGAGAATTCTTCAGGGTTGTATGGCCGTGGTCCATGGAACTCTTCTATCCCTGACGTTTCGTCCAAAGCTACGTTGGACATCTTCGGAGTTACTCCTGGTTGTGCTGAGTCTTGCCGACTGACGTGTCGGACGTCGAAGAACGGCCTAAATACCATGAAAAGTGGGCGTGGTCTGGATTTCACGTGATAGCAGAGATGAACCTTGTCAAGGATAAAATACAACTATCGATCATAGTACGTCAAAGATAAAATCTTCGCTACAGAATCGATGAGAAGTTTTTATCTTTGACGTACTTTGAACGATAGTTACATTTTATCCTTGACAAGGTTTATCTCTGCTATCACGTGAAATCCAGACCACGCCCACTTTCCACGGTATTTAGGCCGTTCTTCGGCGACCGACTCGTCAGTCGGCAAGACTCAGCACAACCAGGAGTAACTCCGAAGATGTCCAACGTAGCTTTGGACGAAACGTCACGGATAGAAGAGTTCCATGGATCACGGCCATACAACCCGGAAGAATTCTCAGCTGCTTTCTGGTAGCTGTTCTCGGACTGCATCTGCAAGATGTCTCAGGTGTTAACAATAAATATCAGTACTGATGGTTACACATCAGGAAGCCAATTCATAGTACACCACAACGTCGCTGTTCCAACAGACGCACAACGTTATCTTTTGCCGATCTTTGCTGCTTTATTAGGGTTCAGTCGTTCCTTTCTTTTCCTTATGTTAGCATACAAACACCATTTCTCGACCTGGACACGAATAACGGTACAGGATAGGAATGGTCCGTGTTGTTCACGAACGAATTGATGACGAGCAAGCACAGATGCACATGTGGCCACCAGCTGATTTTTGTGATTTTGGCTTGCAGCTTGATGTACCCATACACCCGACTGGTTAAGCTTCCACATTGCGTGCAAATGTCACACGATGTGGGAATGATCCCAGTTATCACAGTTGCTAGATCTTGAGTACACTGACGTGCAACATTGTCGAATAATCCGGCTAAACGATCTTCATCAAAGCCCAAAGGTCTTCCTGAACGTGGAGTGTCACAAATGTCAGCGCGGTCCTTCTCAAAAAGAGTAAATTATTTTCGTGCTAAGCTCTGCCCAATGGCATTATCCCCATACACGGCTCAAATGTTTGTGGCCACCCTCTATTGAACTCCAACAGTAGAATATGTCGGAAATGTTCCGATTTCTCCACCTGGCGCTCCCTTTTCTAGCGTCAACAGCTCCACTCACTATCTGAGAACGACAAAATGACAATATGTAAACTAAAACAGCAAGAGAGAACCACAGACAAAAGTGGCAATCGATAAATAAATCCATAGCAACCCAAATACCAACATACAAAACAAAAAGGCTGTGCAATTATGCACCGACGTAATGTTTTAACAGAAACGAAAGTGACAACGGTAACAAACGGGATAAAAACGTTATACAACCCCGTAATAACCGTGGGTCCGTTGTACAAAAATACTCAGACATTCGTGAACAACCTCAGAATGTTCGTCGGCGGAATTCTGGTTCACTCTGTCTAAATGTTCTGACGGACAGGGTGAGCAGCAATCCGCGTCTGTTTGCTGATCGCGCTGTATAGTGCGGGACGGTGTCGTCCTTGAGTAAATGTAGGAAATTGCACGATGACATGGACAAAATTCCTATTTCGTGTGAGTGATGGCGGATTGTTCTAAATGTCGAAAAATGTAAATTAATGCGGATGACTCAAATAAACAACTCTGTAATTTTCGAATGTTGTGTTAGCGTTGTGCTACTTGACACAGTCACGGCGAGAAAATATCTGGGCGTAACGTTGCAAGGCGACATGAACCGGAATAGGTATGTAAGGTCAGATGTAGAGAAGGCGAATGGTCGTCTTCGTTTTACTGGCGGATCTCTAGGAAACGGTAAGCCCGTCTGTAAAAGAGACCAAGTGCAGAACATCTGTGAGACTCATACTTGAGTACTACTTGAGTTCTGCTTCAGTCTTCTCGATCCCGAACAGGTCGGATAAAAGAAAGCAATTCAGAGGCAGGCTGTTCCAACCGAGCTCCAGGGAGCCGGAGCGCTCCGGAGCGCTCACTGCTGCAGCCCGGAGCCCGCGTGGAGGGGGAAAGCGAACTCACTGCCCCCTGGCCGCATGCAGTCGCAACTGACGCAATAATCCGTGTTCAATGACAGCTATGACTAGCCGCGGGAGCCCTGTACCTCTATTGGAGGATACCTTTCTATTCATTGAGAGGGATGGTCGTCCGCAGTGTCTTGTATGTCATAAAGTATTTAATTCTGCGAAGAGGTACAATATACAACGACTTTATACACGTCTTCACGCAGCGCACTACTATCAGGTGGAAGGTGTTGCACGCAGAGAACTGGTAGTCAGGCTTAAGAACGACATACTAGGAGACGTAAGTTTAAAAACGGTTTCGTAATA
Organism: Schistocerca serialis cubense; assembly: GCF_023864345.2. Lineage (NCBI taxonomy): Eukaryota > Metazoa > Arthropoda > Insecta > Orthoptera > Acrididae > Schistocerca > Schistocerca serialis. The sequence goes on from NC_064643.1 coordinate 97,390,174, forward strand.
CGGAGGGTATCAAAACATGCAACATAGTTCGTGTCCTGTAATGCGTTTATTATTTTCAGGTGAATGAGAGCGGAGAAAACACTACAGAATCTGCAATTCGGGCAAGCTACAGGGTCGCTCACATCATTGCGACGAGTGGCAAGCCGTTTTCGGTGGGACCACTCGTAATATCGTGCGTGGTAGCAGTTGCAGAATGTTTGTTTCCAAGGGAGGTGCAGGCAATTGAAGGGGTTTGCCTGTCGAAGCAGACAATGTGTTCAGCACTCCTTCTTCAGTTTCCCATGATGACTTGTCATCGTCACTTCAATTGGAAATTATTGATTTGCAAAATTCAACTTTGTTGAAAGAGAGGTACCACAACACGTTGGATTTGTCACGATGGTATCGTTCATTACAGCAAAAAACGTTTCCAAAGCTTCACAGCAATGCCGCTCAGGTCGCGTGCATGTTTGGATCTACGTATTGTTGTGAGAAGCTTTTCTCAGCAATAAAAAGAGTAAAAAGTAAGGAACGATCGTTTCTTCAGGATGCAACAATGAAGGCTATCCTCCGCACTAAAGCTGCGAACACTTTGACGCCTGACATTTCCGATCTTGGGATGAAAAGAAAATGTCAAGCTACAGAGGTCCAATAAATTTAGTATGCAATTTCTTGTGAAACAGTTGTTTCTTATTTATTTCCTGAACATCGTATTTTCTGGTGTAGCATGTCTCCACGTCTTAGCGGCTAAGAGTATGAGGTTGTCGATTTTGTAAGACGCAGCTGGCACATCAAAACGCTTGCCTTGCCGCCTGCCTGCCTCAGCCAGCCGTGCCACGTGCCGGCGTGCCCGCCCACTTGAATGTTCACAGCCAGCGACACGGCTCCCTGGAGCAGGGAGCGCTCCGCGGCTCACAAAAGGAACCGACGAGCTGGAACAGCCTGGTTACAGGATGTTCCATCGAGAATATTACTGAAATAATTTGTGGACCCAACCGGGAAGCCCTTGAAAGAAGATGACGTTCTTTTCGTGAAATGTAATTGAAGCAGTTTAGAGAAGTGGCGTTTGAGACAGACTCTAAGGTGATCCTACAGCACACATCTGGGGTAATGACCGCAAAAGAAAGACAAATCAGGGCTCGTGCAGAAGCGTACAGACAGTCGTCTTTCCCTTGCTTGATTAAGGTGGTTTTCTCGTCTAGAAGTTTCAAAAATTCGATTTTTATTGCATATTTCGATACCGTATATTATGGATATCATGCGGGTGAAACCGTTTTGCCCGTAAGCTATTGCACATTGTAGAAATACACGACCATTGGACCGGCAATCCCGCGGCGTCGAGCGGATACGAACGGCGCTCGGAGGCTATCAGACATGTACGAGGGTAATCCCAAAAGTAAGGTCTCCTATTTTTTTTATATATACATAGACCTGTTAATTTCTAGAATGGTTTACATCAGTTTACAGCTGGAACATGTAGCTATTTTTCGACATAATCACCATTTCTGTCGATGCATTTTTGTAGACGCTCTGGCAGTTTTTGTATGCCCATGTCATACCAGCTCGCCGCCATGCTGTTCAGAAAGTTATGAACCACTTCTTTCATCTCGTCGTCGGAGCTGAATCGCTTTTCGGACAAATGTGCTTTTAACTTAGGGAATAGGTGATAGTTACTGGGCGCCAAATCAGGACTATAGGATGGGTGGGTGATTATGTTCCACTGCAACTGTTGCAGGGGAGCAACAGTTTGCCGAGAGATGTGTGGGCGAGCGTTGTCGTGGAGAATGTGTACGCCCTTGTCAACATTCCTCTTCTCCGGTTCTGAATAGCCTGTTAGTTTTTTCAGCGCGTCACAGTACCTGCCTGCGTTAATTGTGGTGCTAGCGGTTCGGCTCCGACGACGAGGTGAAAGAATAGGTTCATAACTTTCTGAACAGCATGGCGGCGAGCTGGTATGACATGGGCATACAAAAACTGCCACAGCGTCTACAAAAATGCATCGACAGAAATAGTGATTATGTCGAAAAATAGCTACATGTCAAAGCTATGCAAACTGATGTAAACCATTGTAGAAATAAACAGATCTATGTACATATAAAAAAATAGAAGACGTTACTTTTGGGATTACCGTCGTATACGTAGACCTATCGAAAGACAGTTTACTGGAAAGATGTGTTGGCGCTGACATTCAAATCTCTAACGAATCCATCAATTCGCTGATTTGGACGCTTTCTCCTAAACACATACATTCCGGTGAAGAAGCAATCGAAATTGCAAACAACTTGGCTACAGCTAACTTCAACGACGGATTTATGGGACTCGCACGGGCAACGAATGCCACGGGCATTCAAATTGGCAACACGGCGTTCGAATTTTGCGGAAGGCACAACGCTTACCGTCTTGTAAGCTCCGAGAACCGCGCGCCCACGGCCAGTGAAAAGCCAAATATATTGCTCGAAGGAAGCGGAGGACGCGAACGACATTTATAAGATCAAGGAAGGCGAACTGTAAGCTCCAGGGATCTCAGACTGATGATAAGTCCCAAAAACCGACGAAAACCCTTTCAGAATCTTTAAACGCAATTTTTTAAAAGTAGCTTTTTTTGCTGGTTGTTTAGATTGCCGAAAAACTACTCGGGCGATTTTGATGATGCTTAGCTATTTTTGTAGAGAATTAAACTGGCTATGGTTGGATCCTCTAAAAGTTATGCAATTTTCAAAATATCGATTTTTTAATGTACGTTTGAATGCCTAAACCAACTCAATTTTTCTTTTTTTTTTCAAATAGCCGGCATTTTGTGAAAAATGACGTTTTTTACTTTTCAGAGGGTCTGATCATGGCTACACTCACATATTTTGATAATGTTTCGGTACGGTGTGTTTCAGACCACACAGTTACCTGAAACAGGTCCACCCGCCCACCGGTGCATAGCGTGCATTACGATGTTCGTCGCCATTTTGTTTAATAACTCCTTAATATTTTTAGATAAAAAGATTTTAATGGAGATAAAAGATGAATGAATAAAAGCATATAAGCACTGTTTGATTTATCTTTTCATTTCACTTAAAAAAAGTTGAAAATGTAAAAATCGGACCTGTAGACCAGAAAACCCTCTTAACGAGTGGGACAGTAAAGGGAACGACACGGAGTAGTAAAAAGTAGCCTCTGCTATGAACCGTATAGTGGCCTGCGGTGTATGTATGTAGATGGAAGATAATGCGTAATGATGATTACGCTACGCTTGCAATGTTATTATCCACTGTAATACCGGAACATCCTGATACTGACTCGTAGTGGAAGAAAGAGATTTCAGCAGTTGCTGTGAAGGATAAGTATTATATAATTCATACATAATTTATGGGGAAAATTGCTATTTCCGGTAGTTACGGCGAAGACACGTTTTCAGAACTGAGCTGTGTGGTGTGGATTCTGACATAATTCTGTTAAATTCTACGTTCGATGTGTAACAGATACATCGCAAGCATACGAACTACATATAATCCATTACTTCAGACGGAAGGCTCTTTGTACATCATCTACAGACGTTAAAGTAACCTCTAGCGTGCCACAGGGGAGTGTTTTGGGACCATTGCTTTTCAAAATATATATAAATGACCTAGTAGATAGTGTCGGAAGTTCCATGTGGCTTTTCGCGGATGATGCTGTAGTATACAGAGAAGTTGCAGCATTAGAAAATTGCAGCGAAATGCAGGAAGATCTGCAGCTGATAGGCACTTGGTGCAGGAAGTGGCAACTGACCCTTAACATAGACAAATGTTTTGCGAATACATAGAAAGAAGGAACCTTTATTGCATGATTATATGATACCGGAACAAACACTGGTAGCAGTTACTTCTGTAAAATATCTGGGAGTATGCGTGCGGAACGATTTGAAGTGGAATGATCATATAAAATTAATTGTTGGTAAGGCGGATGCCTTAGAAAATGTAGTCCATCAACAAAGGAGGTGGCTCACAAAACACTCGTTCGACCTATACTTGAGCATTGTTCATCAGTGTGGGATCCGTACCAGGTCGGGTTGACAGAGGAGATAGAGAAGATCCAAAGAAGAGCGGCGCGTTTTGTCACAGGGTTATTTGGTAAGCGTGATAGCGTGACGGAGATGTTTGGCAAACTAAAGTGGCAGACTCTGCAAGAGAGGCGCTCTGCATCGCGGTGTAGCTTGCTGTCCAGGTTCCGACATGGTGCGTTTCTGGATGAGGTATCGAATATATTGCTTCCCCCTACTTATACCTCCCGAGAAGATCACGAATGTAAAATAAGAGAGATTCGAGCGCGCACGGAGGCTTTCCGGCAGTCGTTCTTCCCGCGAATCATATGCGACTGGAACAGTAAAGGGAGGTAATGACAGTGGCACGTAAAGTGCCCTCCGCCACACACCGTTGGGTGGCTTGCGGAGTATAAATGTAGAGTGTAGAGTATAATATAAATAATTTTCGTGTAATGTTAGCTGTCGTGTAACACAAGACCCTTTTGACTACAACGTAGAATTCACAGAAATTTTACCTCTTTTCATATCAGTCTTTTTACTTGTATTTACGGTTTTCATTGTGTAATTCAAGTTTTTCCGTTAATCGTTTTTAGATATTATGTCAAATAATAGTAACGTTTATTGGGAGTCAGGGATACGTATTATTTGCAGTGACATAATAGATTTTATGTAATTCTGCAGGCTTTCGTGGCCGTTCTCACTGAAGTTAATATTTCCTGAGTTGTTACGCCGCGTCATATTTCATCAAACAACCTGTGTTGTTTCGACCCCTCTGCTGGTATCTACTTCAGGAACTTGTGGTGTCCATTGCAGACCGAATGCTCAGTCTACAGTGGACACCACAAGATCCTGAAGAAGATCCCAGCACAGGGATCGAAACATCGATTGTTTACAGAAATGTGACGCGGCTTAACAACCCAGAAGATTTTAACGTCAATCATAGATTTTGTAGGAGAGTTCTGCTCAACTTACTTTAGACACTTTTAAAAAATACATTATTTTAAAGTAGTTGAGGTGTCACAGTCGAACTGCGAGATCAAAATAGCTCGATGTAGGTAACTAGTTTAATCTAAGAGACGGTGTTTCAATTGATATTAGTTAGTTAAAACATCAATAAAATGCATTGATAACTTAAGGATCTCATTCTGCCTCCGTTGGTACTCCTTTCGAAGGCCGAGTCTCCGTTCTCAGACACACACACACACACACACACACACACACACACACACACACACACACACACAAAATAATACAGTGTTGACGCTGTGCTTATATGCGTACGTACAAACGCATATTCTGACGTCACACTGAATGCTTGCTGTGTCATGGCCGCGATAACCCTTCTTTTCAGAAACTAGCATAAGCAAAAAGTTAAAACAATTATGAGGGCATGTAGAGGCGAAACCTTAGAGAAATTATGTGCACTAAACCTGAGAAGAGCACAGTCCCTGACGAGGCCACTGGGGGCCGCTGTAAGGGCCGCGAGGGCGCCGATCGTATCTTCGATTAGTCTGTTAGCAGTTTCAAGTTCTCCGTAGGCTTGGGCTCTGACATTTAATATTTACATACTTTTGTTCTACACCAGTACCTCTTATTTTCGACGGTAATAGCATGACATGCAGATTCGTATACAGGAATACGAAGCCAGTTTTTGTCGACGAAAATCCGTCAAATATTGGAACGGTGAGGATACAAAAAAAAAGGGTAAAAAATGTATACACCGATTGCGCAGAGAAATTTCAGCGCAGTTTTGCGGTTGAATAATGGAACTTTTTGCGCTGGTAATCCTGCTGACGCTTTTCAATTCCCGTTTGCACTATGGGCTTTTTATTAGGTCATAAAACTGCTCTGCTCTAAATTACTGATTAACGGCAGATCACCTATAAATTTTTTTCCTGGTTCGATCCTCGATTGGAATCATTTTTTGGCAGTCTTTAGTTCGCTATTTTTTTTTTGTGAAGCTGATGGTTGCAAACGAGTAACTTGACTGCAAATCCAGTTTACAAGTTTTTTCCCACGTTTTCTTCTACAGAGAATTCATGGTAATGATGCTGCTTCAAAATTGATTGATAGAGATCCGTCATCGTAAACTTTCTTCCCCAGCAATGTCACTGTCATCTCATTCGTGCTATGTGTTGTCTATCTGATGAACTGCTTTTAATCTCTCATTGACGTTACATGTTACTACTTGGTGTTAAGAGGTGGCTAACTATAGGATCTGAGGAATGCGTTTTCAGCGTGCAACGAACGGCTACTTCTTACCATCTTACACTATTCGTTCAAAGAACCGAGGTGCTGTCCAAACCGTTGTTAATATTTGATGTTACAGCTGAAATGTATATGCAGGAGGAGTCACTAATTCGGCGAAAAAAATTTTAACAGACTGAATAGTGCGGTCTCCCTCATAGTTATATCCGATATATGAATAGTTTGATTATTATTAGTCCGCAAGTACCAGTACACTGACAACATGTGGTGATTTGATGGTCTTTATTGCGTTCGCAGCTACGACAACACATTTAAATGATTTGATATCGTACGCAGCCGTTACATTTCCTTTACTTGATAGCAGTAACCCTTCCACATTTAAAGCACTCCAGGCTTAATATTAGTGAATCATTGCAGGTTTTGCATAAGGTGCACAAATATAAGTAATGGCCGTGATGGAGTATATAAAAATATATACCCCAAGGGAGCACAGTGATAGAGATCTTAATGAACAAAAGTACCTGCGAAATGGGAAATTTCTGGATAATTTTGCACCTCTTTTATCAAGAGGCGTTGCAGGGCGGACAGTCGTCGCTATGATAGACTGCACAGACTCATTAATGAATCGTGATAGAAAATTTAACTATCGTAATGGGAGATGTACTGTCGTAATAAGAAAGCAACGCCGCACTGTAATAGTAATTAATTGTTGTGCTGTAAATGGATGTGTTTAATACTGTAAAAGTTAACAATCTAACTGTAAAAATTTTGAACAGTATAAACTGCCTGAATAATGAACTTTGACAATAAAACCTACGATAATTAGTTTGCAATAAAACCATGATCAATAAAAAATTGTAAGAGACAGGTAAGTGAAAAACGAAATATGGGTATAAATGACAACACTAAGTTTTTTTGCATACTGTGGACAACAGCCCAAGGCTGATTTTTAAATTTAATGAACGTCTTAACATCCACACAATACACTTCCGTATCCTTCAGATCTAGCAGCTCTCAGTCCAATAACCAAGTTCCAATGCCGCAGCAATTATGAAAGAAAAGTAACATCAATATAATATTTACCTCTGACGTTCCATTTCTGGATACACTTAGTTCCATCAAACTTCCTCCTTCACAAATCAGTTTCCGTTACAATCTTGATATAATCATTTCATTAAACACTTTGACAAGTTGAGACTTTAAATTTGAAACATAACATTACTATTGCTTCCCCAGTCTAATACAGCTTAACACTATATGCTGTTTGCGCCCTCGCGCACACCAAAGATAATAACCTAAATTCAGTGATACAGTTTTACAACATCGTTGCTCGCTGAGAATAGATTCAGATACCAAAATTATACATGATACCTATCAAGGGGAGGGGGGGGGGGGGACACCGTAATATAGTCATGTAATCGTAAGTTGTTGTGGTTTTATTATATAGCTATAACAGTAAAAATTTGTTATGTTTTATTTTGCTCGACATGTAAATTATTCTCCTTGGCTACTTTATTTAAAATACCCCACAACTCGCAAATCTACATGTCAGGCCTGTTAATTTAGAAGTAAAGCGCGTGCCTCGAAACCGAGAGGTTGCGGATTCAAATCCTGTCCGGACTATGGAAATTTTCAGTCTTCCTTGAATCTGTCCTTCACTTCTCAGTGATGTGGATATTCGCCAGAAAGAACAAGCGTCTAGGTTTCCATATTAAACTCTGGTTCCCCTTTCTCCCGTCGGGTGACAGGTTGGTAGGACACACAAATCACCGTAGTAGTGTCAAATTGAAAGACTTCCATTCGGCCATTGAGCCACGCGAAATTATTAACTTCACACGAAATAAGTTGATAAACATAAATTTGAAGCTTTCTTGGTAGACTGAAGCTGAGTGACCGAGCGTGACTCGAACCTGGGTATTTTGTCTTCCGCGGAAACGTGTTCTACCGACCGAGGGCGAGTGGTAAGTCGAGTTTGGAGAAATCAGTCGGTAGAGCAAGTGCCCCCTGAAGACAAAGGTCCCAGTTACGAGTCACGGCCGACCACACAGTATTAATCTGTCACCATGTTTCAAATCAGCGGACACTCTGCTGCAAAGCGAGTATTCATTCTTGGTAGACATAGGCTATTCACGACACCTGTGTAAATTTTCCCCGTACAGGGTGATTTAGCTGCTACTACGAATGGGTTTTATGAAACCCGCAAAGCCTTAAAATACCTTGGACAAGATTTTTAAGTTCTCACACCCAATAAACGCAAACTATTGGTCCTACGGCAAAATGAACGGGGCCCTTTTGTGGAAAATTCAGTCTACTTAAATTTTGTACTGCGCTACTTTTTCATCAGAGGCCATAGTTTCAGATTTATTCAAGAAAAACGTGGAAAATTGGCCTTCAAGCGCGTTTCTCTTTAATATCTCGCAAACCATGGTCTCCAGCGAAAACGTATTCCAGTGCAAAATTTAACTACATTAAATTTCCTATAAAAAGGTGCTGTTCATTTCTTCTGCACGGCGAATAGTTTGTGAGCAGTGGGCGAGAGAATATAAAAATCTCGCGCACGGTTTTTGAAGGCGTTGTGTATTCAATAAAACCAATAGAGGCAGTTGTGTAGTTTAGCCTGAAGTCTTTGCGACAGTAATTTATGCAGTGTCATGTTCATCCTAAACACTGAGCGCGTGCAGTCTTAACCGATACGTTCGTCGTACGCCCCACATTGATTTCTGCTGTTCTTTAACGCAGTGTTGCTTGTCTGTTAACACTGACAACTCTATGCAAACGCCGCTGCTGTCGGTCGCTGAGTGAAGGCCATCGGCCACTGTGTTCTCCGTGGTGAGAGGTAATGGCTGAAATTTAGTATCCTCGGCAAATTCTTGACAGTATGGATATCGGGAGGCTGAATTACTTAAGTTTCCGAAATGGGATGTGCCATACGTCTAGCTACAACTACCATTCCGCGTTCGAAGTATGTGAATTTCCAATTGCGGTCATAATCACGTCGGAAACATTTTGACGTGAATCACCTGAATACAAACGACAGTGTCACTGATGTACTACTCTTTTATAGCTTGTATACGCAAGACTATAGCTACATGTATCTGTGGATATCGCTAACCCATGAGTTCTGTCGCCTCAGTGTATATGTGGTAACAGAAGTAAGTGTGGCGGTGGTGGATAACGGTAGTTGGAGATCAAGGAATGATTGCAGTAACCAACCTAAATTCAGTGTACACAACGGGCCATTAAAATTGCTACAGCACGAAGATGACTTGCTACAGACACAAAATTTAACCGACAGGAAGAAGATGCTGTGATATGCAACTGATTAGCTTTTCAGAGCATTTACACAAGGTTGGCGCCGGTGGTGACACATACAACGTGTTGACACGGGGAAAGTTTCAAACCGATTTCTCATACACAAACAGCAGTTGACCAGCGTTGCCTGGTGTAACGTTGTTGTGATGCCTCGTTTAAGGAGGAGAAATGCGTACCATCACGTTTCCGACTTTGATAAACGTCGGATTGTAGCCTATCGCGATTGCGGTTTATCGTATCGCGACATTGCTGCTCGCTTTGATCGAGATCCAATGACTGTCAGCAGAATACGGAATCGGTGGGTTCAGGAGGGTAATACGGAACGCCGTGTTGGATCCCAACGGCCTCGTATCACTAGCAGTAGAGATGACAGGCATCTTATCCGCATGGCTGTAACGGATCGTGCAGCCACTTCTCGATCCCTGAGTCAACAGATGGGGACGTTTGCAAGATAACAACCATCTGCACGAACAGTCCGACGACGTTAGCAGCAGCATGGACTATTAGCTCGGAGACCATGGCTGCGGTTACCCTTGACGCTGCATCACAGACAGGAGTGCCTGCGATGGAACCTGGGTGCACGAATGACAAAACGTAATTTTTTCGGATGAATCCAGGTTCTATTTACAGCATCATGATGGTCGCATCCGTGTTTGGCGATATCGCGGTGAGCGCACTTTGGAGTCGTGTATTCGTCATCGCCATACTGGCGTATCACCCTGCGTGATTGATGGGGTGCCATTGGTTACACGTCTCGGTCACCTTTTCTTCGCATTGACGGCACTTTGAACAGTGTACGTTACATTTCAGATGTGTTACGACTCGTGGCTCTACCCTTCATTTGATCCCTGCGAAACCCTACATTTCGGCAGGATAATGCACGACCACATGTTGCATGTCCCGTACGGGCCTTTCTGGATACAGAAAATGTTCGACTGCTGCCCTGGCCAGCACATTCTCCAGATCTCGCACCAACTGGAAACGTCTGGTAAATGATTGCCGAGCAACTGGCTCGTCACAATACGCCAGTCACTACTCTTGATGAATTGTGGTATCGTGTTGAACCTGCATGTGCAGCTGTACCTGTACACGCCATCCAAGCTCTGTTGAACTCAATGCCCAAGCGTATGAAGGCCGTTATTACGGCCAGAGGTGGTTGTTCTGGGTACTGATTTCTCAGGATGTATGCACCCAAATTGCGTGAAAATGTAATCACATGTCAGTTCTAGTATAATATATTAGTCCAATGAATACCCGTTTATCATCTGCATTTCTTCTTGGTGTAGCAATTTTAATGGCCTGTAGTGTAGATTTCAACAGTTATTCATAGAACTAGAAGCTTCCAGGGGATAGACTAGCTTGGGGATCTGCTAAAACCAGTCTTCCGAACTGAAGATCACAACAACAACAATTATGTGTTACAGGCATAATACATAATAACGATTAACAAATATTGTACAGACAGTTTGGGGACTCCACTAAACAAACTCGCACACCCACTCACAGGTAGATGGAGTGAGGGTGTTCTAAATTGATGTAACTGCATTTCAGGAGACTAATCCTCGCCCAAAGCTCCGCCAATGCGCTGCTCTTTTGTGCCTTGTGTATTCGATACCGCCATCTGTACTTTTGGATAGCGCTATGCCTTGACTTTATTCAAGAGTATTTACGTACAAATCGTACATTTCCGGAAGTAGGTTTTCCATCAAACCTTTATCTACTTAGTCCCTCCTACAACCTCAGAAGCCTGTAATAGGAATTGTAGACACCTTGTCCGTTTAACTATGGCATGGTGCTGGAATGTAGTATTAGTGTACTCGCCATAAAAATGCCAAAGTCTGGAGCCGCGCGACCTCTACGGTGGCGGGTTCGAATCCTGCCTCGGGCATGGGTGTGTCTGATGTCCTTAGGTTAGTTAGGTTAAAGTAGTTCTAAGTTATAGCGGACAGATGACCTCAGAAGTTAAGTCCCATAGTACTCAGAGCCATTTGAACCATTTGAAAATACCAAAAACAGTTTCTTAAACGCGAAAACAGTCGAGGTTCTAGAAAGGTGCAGAAGCGGCGGCGTCTCCTCTCATCGGCTGCGACTATTTGCCGTTCCATTCTCCGGAGAGGTAGCGGCGAGTCAGCATTAGGCGCAACTCCGAGAACTGTCTTTGTGTTCTGTTCTGCGTTTTGATGGAGCGTCAGCTCCGCAAAGTTCGCTCTTAATTGGTATGGTAAAATGGGTAATTAATCCTGAAAGCTTTTGACGTGCCGGGGAAAGTGGTGTTCGGAAACAGTGCCGCGAGTACAAACAGAGCCGGGAGGAGGGGCTCTCCGGGCGAAAAGAAAACAAGTCGGGAATTTTCCGAGTCGGCCGAGTGGGTTGCCGGCCGGGAGCCTCATTACGGGCGGCCGGATGAAAACGTCCGGCCTAAATGTTTGTCCGCGCTCTTCAGCTGCGCGCCGTGTTTTAACTGCCCGCTGCCAAGCGAAACACTTGGCACAGCGCAGGTCACCGTGTCATTTAAAAACACCGATTACAAGGCACCTAAACCTCTTTGCTGCGCACAAAAACATGTACTCTACGGTGTGTGTTGTTGATGTAATTACTGTGACCTTGGCGCAGCTTGGCGTGTCCTACGTGAACCTCTACATGCCTTCGTAACTTCCGCAACCCATGGTCTGTAGCTGATAAGAATGCGAGTGAATGTGATCTTTATGTGATATAGAGAATGGCGAAAGCAGGGGGAGCGATGGGTGGGAATTTGTGACTTCCAGGCATTGTGGTTACATAGTGGCGAAAGTTGAAAGTTCGTGCCGCACCGGGTCTCGAACCCAGATTTACCGCTTCTCATAAGTGGTTTCCTTAACAGCTTCGGTCATCCGGATATTGTCCTTGGCCGACTCAACTTCCACTTTGTCGCACGAAGCAATGCGGCATCACTCGTCCATTGGCTGGCTGCGCTCTGAGCACTATGCGACTTAGCTTCTGAGGTCATCAGTCGCCTAGAACTTAGAACTAATTAAACCTAACTAACCTAAGGACATCACACACGTCCATGCCCGAGGCAGGATTCGAACCTGCGACCGTAGCGGTCGCTAGGCTCCAGACTGTAGCGCCTAGAACCGCACGGCCACTCGGCCGGCACACTCGGCCATTAACCACCAACTCGCAGACTATTGATTCTCGTAGAAGTACAAACGATATTAGTACATCCCCACTGAAAGAAAAGTCAAGGAGCTGTCGCACTCGTATACAAACGTACATGTCTGACAGAAAAGACACCTCTCAAATGTATACGTCTCTGCACGAGCAAGACGATTCCTTGTTTCGGTCCGGATTCACTAACATCGTCATAACTCCTACGAGAATCAGTAATTTACGAGGAGGGGTTAAAGGGACGCAGGATTGCAGCGTGCGATAAAGCGGAAATTTGAGTTGGACAAGGACCGTGTCCGGATGACCGAAGCGCTGTAAGTAGGCTGTTTAGGTTTTTATGTTGGTAACGCCACGTAGCGCTCTGTATGAAAATCACTGACTGTGCTGTGTGTAGTCTGCGGCTGGTTTGCATTGTTGGAATATTCGCTTGTGTAGTGTTGGGCAGTTGGATGTGAACAGCGCGTAGCGTTGTGCAGTTGGATTGGTTCAAATGGCTCTGAGAACTATGGGACTTAACTACTGTGGTCATCAGTCCCCTAGAACTTAGAACTACTTAAACCTAACTAACCTAAGGACATTACACACATCCATGCCCGAGGCAGGATTCGAACCTGCGACCGTAGCAGTTGCGCGGTTCCGGACTGCGCGCCTAGAACCGCTAGACCACCGCGGCCGGCTGTGCAGTTGGAGGTGAGCCGCCAGCAGTGGTGGATGTGGGGAGAGATGGCAGAGTTTTGAGAGCGAACGATCTGGACGTGTGTTCGTCAGAAAAAGGAAATTTGTAAGACTGGATGTCATGAACTGATATACATATTATGACTTTTGAACACTATTAAGGTTAATACATTGTTTGTTCTCTATCAAAATCTTTCATTTGCTAACTATGCCTATCAGTAGTTAGTGCCTTCAGTAGTTGGAATCTTTCATTTAGCTGGCAGTATTGGCGCTCGCTGTATTGCAGTAGTTCCAGTAACGAAGATTGTTGTGAGGTAAGTGATTCACGAAAGGTATACGTCAATCAGGGCCAGTGTTTTGCAGGGATTATTTAAAGTCAGACTGAGTTGCGCTAAAAAAATTTGAGTGTCAGTTTAGTGATTATCAGAATAAGTAAAGAGAGAAATGTCTGAGTACGTTCATCCCACGCCCGGGTTCCCGGGTTCGATTTCCGTAATCGGTGGATCGCTAGACCTAGTCCCGCTCAAGCGTTCTCTTTTTCCAACACTGGTCATATTACTTCATTAAAGAAAAAAAAAACGGTTAAGGCAACCGTTCATGAAAATCGGGAAATCCAGGTTCGAGTTCAAGTCCGACGAAATTTTCAACTTTCGCCATAGCATTACCACAATGTCCTGTGCGGCTGGAAGTCACCATTTCCCACCCATCCCTTCCTTTTTTTTGCCCATTCTCTACTGCTTATAAATGTATGCACGAGCCGAGTCGTCACGAGTAGTATCTGGCTCTAAGCACTGTGGGACATAAACTAGTACGTTCCGTTGGGCCGGCCGGAGTGGCCGGGCGGTTCTAGGCGCTTCAGTCTGGAACTGCGTGACCGCTACGGTCGCAGGTTCGAATCCTGCCTCGGGCATGGATGTGTGTGATGTCCTTAGGTTAGTTAGGTTTAAGTAGTTCTGAGTTCTAGGGGACTGATGACCTCAGATGTTAAGTCCCATGGTGCTCAGAGCCATTTGAACCATTTTTTTGTTCCGTTGGACTTGTCAGAGAGAATGGACGTCACTCAAATACATACAACTGTGACGTAGTCTAGTGAATAATGGTACGCGCTATTCTGAAAACATCATTATTGAAGCAATTTCGTCAACATCGATAGTTTGGCTGATTTGTTTACATGCAAGCGACGTAATTATGTCACATCATTACACTGTTTTTATACCGCATGCGGTTGATATTTATATCTATATTTCTTCTGCTATTACACAGTTTTGACATTAGACCATTCTCAAGTACGCTGATAAACGGAAACAATAATAATGCAGTTCATTATCATTCAGTTAAAAGTTAAACACAGTAACAAAATGGTTCGAATGGCTCTGTGCACTATGAGACTTAACTGCTGAGGTCATCAGTCCCCTAAAACTTAGAACTACTTAAACCTAACTAACCTAATGACATCACATATCCATGCCCGAGGCAGGATTCGAACCAGCGGTCGCGGGGTACCAAACTGTAACGCATAGAACCGCTCGACCAAAACACAGTAACACATCGGATCGTAAAGTGGTTTAGGATTAATAAAAAATAACTAAACAAAAATTCACATATTATACCACACAAATTTCTGCATGTGTTATATCTGAATGACGTCTAAAGTCTTTGCGTTTGTGAGTGTAAAGATCGTAATTGTCATAAAATCAGTGTCACTAGCACTGCTAATATTGATGCAAGTCACAATTTTAAAATTACGTTTATTTTCTCGTACTATGATTACCCAACACGTTTTGACCGCTCGGTGTTTATGATGTGGTGAGGGGGGGGAGGGGGGGGGGGGATTCGGCGTTAATTGGCAGTGGCAGCAGACGACCGATGAGAGGACCTTTGGTAGCAACACGACATCGCCTGTAGCACCTCTCCTGTGCTCGTTATCGTATCAATTGGATCCTAGACGACTGGAAAACGGTCGCCCTGTCAGATGAGACCCGATTTCAGCTGGTAACAGCTGATGGTAAGGTTCGAGAATGGCGCAGACCCGGTGAAGCTGTGGACCCAGGTTGTTAACTTGACACTGCGCCAAGTTGGGGGTGGCTCCATAATGGTGTAGGCTGTGTTTATATGGAATGGACTGGGTCCTCTGGTCCCACAGAACCCATCATTGACTGGAAATGGTCTTTTTCGTCCACCTGGAGACCGTTTGCAGCCATTCATGGACTTCAGTTATGGATGACAATGCATCTTGTCCCTGCGCCGCAATTGTTCGCGATTGGTTTGAACAACATTCTAGACACTTCGAGCGAATGATTTGGCCACCCACATCACCCGACATGAAGCTAATCCAACGTTTACGGGACATAATGAAGAGGCCAGTTCGTGCACAAAGTCCGGTACTGGCAACACTTCCGCATTTATAGACGGCTGCAGAGACAGCATGGCTCAGTACTTCTGCAGGGGACTTCCAACGATTTATTGAGTCCACTCCACGCCGAGTTGCTGCACTACACTGGGCAATAGGAGGTGCGACGTGATATTAGGAGGTATCACGTGACTTTTGTCACGTCAGTGTCAGTCTCGATATCGCATCTCTTGCAAATCTCCGGCTACACATTACGCACACTGCAAAAGCAATGAGGTGTGACCTGTGCGCTCTACAGGTGCCCATTGTATTGATAATGTTCCAAGTTGTGGTGTCACCGCCTGACACCACACTTGATAGGTCGTAGCCTTTTAAATCGGCCGCGGTCCGTTAGTATAGGTCGGACCCGCGTGTCGCCACTATCAGTGATTGCAGACCGAGCGCCGCCACACGGCAGGTCTAGTCTAGAGAGACTCCCTAGCACTCGCCCCAGTTGTACAGCCGACTCTGCTATTGATGTTTCACTGACTACATACGCTCTCATTTGCAGAGACGACAGTTTAGCATAGCCTTCAGCTGCGTCATTTGCTACCACCTAGCAAGGCGCCATATTCAGTTACTATAATCTGAACAGATAATATTGTGACTCATGTACCGTCAAGAGCGACGTTCATCATTAATGGATTAAAGTTAAGTATCAAACTAATTACGTCCGCTTTCTGAATTCTAATTCCTTGCATTGTTCCAGACCTCACGTCAGTATAGTTCTTCCCTCTTCACGTCAGCCTGCGTGAGCTAAAACGCGTACATTTCGGCCTCCACTAGTAACACGGTGTTGGCTCTTCTGCCAACACAACTCAAGTACTCGTTGTCAGTTCTTCTTTTCTACAAGATGGAGGACGTCCCCTTCAAAGTAGAGGGTGTATGATATCTGTGGAGCCCCGCAGGCAAACCTGTGAACGTGACAGCCGTTGTTGTACTCAGACAAAAATACAGGTTGTATCAAAAAGAATCGTCCGATTTGGCAGGACTATATTTCTGAAACTAATAAACGTATACGATGAATTTTGTTTTCTGATGAACGGGAAACTCAAAAAGTTTTTCTTCATTCCTTTTCATAGATGTTCAATTTGTTCTACATCTACATCTACACTCCGCAAGCCACCTGACGGTGTGTGGCGGAGGGTACCTTGAGTACCTCTATCGGTTCTCTCTTCTATTCCAGTCCCGTACCGTTCGTGGAAAGAAAGATTGTCGGTATTCCTCTGTGTGGGCTCTAATCTCTCTGATTTTACCCTCATGGTCTCTTCGCGAGATATACGTAGGAGGGAGCAATATACTGCTTGACTCCTCGGTGAAGGTATGTTCTCGAAACTTCAACAAAAGCCCATACCGAATTACTGAGCGTCTCTGTTGCAGATTCTTCAACTGGAGTCTATCTATCATCTCCGTAACGCTTTCGCGATTACTAAATGATCCTGTAACGAAGCGCGCTGCTCTCCGTTGGATCTTCTCTCTCTTCTATCAACCCTGTCTGGTACGGATCCCACACCGGTCAGCAGTATTCAAACAGTGGGTGAATAAGTGTACTGCAACCTACTTCCTCTGTTTTCGGACTGCATTTCCTTAGGATTCTTCCAATGAATCTCAGTCTGGCATCTGCTTTACCGACGATTCCAGTTTAGATCACTCATAATGCCTACTCCCAGATAATTTATGGAATTAATTGGTTCCAATTGCTGACCTTCTACATTGTAGCTAAATGATAAAGTATGTTTCTTTCTATGTATTCGCAGCACATTACTCTAGTCCACATTGAGATTCAATTGCCATTCCCTGCACCACGCGTCAATGCGTTGCAGATCCTCCTGCACTTCAGTACAATTTTCCATTGTTAGAACCTGTCGATATACTATAGTATCATCCGTAAAAAGCGTCAGTGAACTTCCGATGTTATGCACAAGGTCATTTATATATATTGTGAATAGCAACGGTCCTACGACACTTCCCTGTGGCACACCTGAAATCACTCTTACTTCGAAAGACTTCTCTCCATTGAGAATGACATGTTCCCCTGTAAATGCATGCTATATGTCAATGCGGTATTCAAATTGTTCCCACACTACAGCGAGCATGTCTTGAGATACAGCTTCCACAACTGCTGTTATGCAGCGTCTAAGTTCATTCATTGTTGTTGGCAACGGAGGCACATAAAACAGCCTTCTACTAACCCCCAAAAGAAATAATCATATACAGTCAGCCCTTGGGGGCCATTAATGTAAGACTGAATCATTTGGTACATTGCGACCGATTAGTCGTTCAAAAATCCTTTGATTTAAAAATTCCCGCACTTCCAGATGCCAGTGTGGCGTGCCCCATCCTATTGGTAAATGAAGTCGTTCGAATCAGTCTCCAACTCTGGGAAAAGAAAGTTCTCAAGTATATCGAAATATGTGCTTTCTGTAACAGAGTTCTCGGCAAAGCTTGGAAGAAACTCTATCTTGCCAAGAACGAAATTATAGAACTCCACGCGTTGTTGTTTGTAATCTTCACGAAGAGCCTGCAGCAGATGAATTTTGTATGGTTTCATGTGCGGTGAAGATTTCTGCGGCCTCTTGTGAAACTGTGGCGGATGCATTCGACGTCTGTGTCAAGACAATCGGGGACGTCCCAGCGATTTGCCTTTACACAGACAACTTGTTCCTTGGAATTGTTCATGCCATCGGCTAATGTTTCGCGCTGTAGGAGGATCCACATCGTATCTAGTAGGAAGGTCACGCTGAACAGTTGTTACTGACCCGTACTGCGCAAAACGTATAGCACAAAAAGCTTTCTGTTGTTCCGACACCATTTTTACTAGCGGTAACCACGGAAAACACGAGAGTTTGCTTTATCGAACAGTACTTTGTTCGTGCACATATCTCAAATTACATAATAGTTTCGATTTTTTTAAATCGTGTGATTCTTTTTGATACACCCTGTAATAAATGATGTCACTTTGTGTGCGTACCGTTGAGGTGGAGATATGAAAGTGATATGAACTCCAAACCTATTTTATATTCAAACGGTACATTTCTAGATACGGCTTCCTTGTGAAAACTTTATAAACTGAATGCTCTCCATGACGCACGGAAGTTTGTAATGGGAATTATGAAGCACCCTATATATTACACCGCCCCCTATGCCAATCACCACTGATTAAAAGTAGTGGAAATTTGACGGGATCGACGACTGACAATTTGAACGACCTACAGTATGACTCAAAGAATGATGAGATCACGTACATAAAAATGATCGTATGGCTTTATTGCACGGGAGACTTCGTCTGGGGTTATTCTGCCGTCAGGTGCAAGTCTTTCCATTAGATACCATTTCAACGAATCGCGCGTCCGATGAAGATGTGACGAATGATGAGGCCAACACATACACCTGTCCCGAGTGGAGAAAATATCCTATCCGGCCGAAAATAAAAATGTTCAAATGTGTGTGAAATCTTATGGGACTTAACGGCCGAAAATAGAAGACGTGGCTCTGCGATATGGAGAGACCAATGGGAGAACCTTCCTCATAAATTTCCCGCGATCGAAAATCAATAATGGAAAATTTTGTATTACTTTTTGTAATATATAATTTCGCATGATTACCAGAGGGATAAAATCAGAAAAATTCGTAAGGAAGTACTCAGCGAGCGGCAGGGGAATGTGGTACACACACCTCTTTCCCATAGGAAAAACAACTTATGACCTTCGAAAACCATACTATAATCCTAGTACTGCCACACAGACAGAAATATCACCATGTTGTCAGTTTGAAGAAACTCAGAAACTGTAATGGATACTGAACGGTACAAGAGTTTTCAGATATATTTATTATGAAATCTCAAAAACTATTGCTCCATTTGCCTCTTTTCTCTATGAAACTGAAAATAACAGGTGGTTCTTGGCTCTAACAGATTCCATTAGCATTTTACCTACAAGATGTGACTTTTCCTCATGTCATCAGCCACTGTCAAGAACTACAAAAAATGTGAGCATGGAAGGAATTCGTATGTATCTGAAGGTTATCTGGCAGACAAATAATATTTACAAATCTCTTAACAACGGGCACACTCTTAGTTTAGTACAGGGGATAGTCATAAAGTTTTAGTTATCACTTTGAGAAAAACAAAATCAAATAAATTTTTGTTGTGTGCAGGCTCATGCATGAAGTCGTCTCCACAATGAAATCCCGTACCCCAAAATCATAAACGTCAGCTAGATGAGCCAAAACAATATAGCACTGCCCCACGGTCGATTCGAGTACATTTTTACACACAAGTAACTTACCAATTGACGTTCCTCTTCTCCATCTCCCGCCCCCCTCTTATCTTTCGTGCACTTCTTCCCGTGTCAGTTATCGTTCAATTTTTTCATACACACTGTACAAAAATCTTATATTTAGAAGCCCTCAGAGTCCGTCTCGGCTCCCCAAGAGGCGGCTCGTGTGGCTTAAGTGTTAAACTGACGCTGCACAACCCATTGATAAAGTGGAATATTGTGTCCCGTAATTCGTTCACGGCATTCGACGGAGAAAAACGCTGCAACAATCCATTTTGAGATGACAGAAGCAATGCAGAAACATCTGACACGGTAATTACGTGGCGCAAACGCCTCCAGGGTGGTGAAGCTAGTCTGAATCACATAGGACGAATTGGTAGACCATCTCTCTGTGAAGAGCATGGAATAGCAAGACGTATGTGTTGCAACAGCGACAGGAACGATCGCGGGGTGGCCGAGAAAGAGCGGTGGGACCAAACGGTGAGCGGCCGGCGAACAAACAAACGAACGGAAAGGACGGACACGAAACACCGACGGACGATAGAGAGAGACCTTGCGACGACCTCACGCAAGAAGCAACGGAGTGACACAGACAACCAAACGAATCGAAGACGTCCGCTAGTAATGAAAGCAAAGAATGGTAAACACGCTGTCTGTTGTCGAGGCGACATGTTAAGACGCACGCAACTATTAGACTCGCTGGCTGATTTTTTTTTCTTTATTGAGTTTCGATTCCCCCCGAAGGTGGCGGGCTGGCAGCAGCTTAGTATGCCGCTCTTCAGCCTACAGACTTTGTTTTAAAAAGGTGAAGATAATACATAATAAAAGACAGGCGATAAAATCGAAGACTTAAAGGGTAACATGGCGAAAAAATCGTGTAACTTAAAACAGAACAAAGAGATGATGATATTAATAAAGCTACATACGAAGCAGACCGGTAAAATAATAGACAGACAATTAAAAAAACACGGTGACAGTCTGGCTTCTGTTCGCAAAGGACATAAAAGTCACACCCAGCGACAGCATGGTTTCTGTTCGCAACACGGGAAAAGATGAAACAACACTGAACAATCACTGGAACACTGCGCTAAAATATGACACATCACAGCCGAGAGCACGCGAGGGGAAACTAGACAGATGAGGGGAAGATAAAAAAGGGGGGAAGGTGAGGAATAGCGAAGGGTGGGGAGGGGGGAAAGGAGCCAATAGGGGATGAGGACCCGTAAGTGGGGTGGGGGTGCTGGGCAGACGCGACAGGGAGTGGGGAAGGCTTGCTGGCTGATTTTTTTTTTCTTTATTGTTATTTTTATACCTGTTACAGGTAGGCCATCAGCGGCATAGTACGCCGCTCTTTGGCCACAGAGAAAACAAAAGATACAAATGAAGACAATTATAGAATAAATGTGGTGGATATATAAATAGAGACATACACTTTTAAAATACATGTATCCGTTCACGGGCATAGAGTCCAAGATAAAATTGTTCAGACATGTGGACACACACAGAGACGAAAAATGTCACATGCAAATGTTGGAACACAAAACAAATAACACTGGAACACTTGAGCATGAACGACGTCACACACAGAAACACGAGGCGATGATCTCCAGTGCGCGAATGTCAACTGAGCGTGTATGAGTCCGGGGACCTGCCAAGAGAGGAGGAGGGGGGTGGGAGGAGGAGAAGGGAGAGCAGAGATGCCAAGGGCAGGAGAGATAGGGGGGAGGAAGGAAGGGAGGAGGGGGGAGGGGAAGCCCGGGGGAAGAGGGGTGGAGGAAGGGAGGATGGAGGGAAAAGGAGAGAGAAGGGAGGGAGGGTGGCCAAAGGAAAAAAACACAGGAAGGGGGAGGCAGGATCAAAGTTGGAGGGGTAGATGCAGGGCAGGAGGGCATCATCAGGGAGGGGGAGCTGGTGGAAGCCACCTTGGGAGAGGGTAAGGTGGGTGGAGAGATGGAGAGCAGGTGGGACATGAGATACAGGCACAGCAGCGGGCGGGGTGGGAGATGATGGGTGAGACAAGCGGGTGAGGAGGATCGAGTTTATGGGAGGTGTACAGGATCCGTATCTGTTCAAGGAAAAGGAGGAGGTGGAGGAACGGAATTAGGTCTACAGGATCCGCGTGGGGGAGGGGAGGCGGATGTGATAGGCCAGGCAGAGAGCATGGCGTTCAAGGATGTGAAGGGATTTGTAAAAGGTAGGGGGGGGGGGCGGAGATCCAGGCAGGATGGGCGTAACAGAGGATAGCGTGGATGAGGGACTTATAGGTGTGGACCTCGCTGGCTGAGAGAGGCAGGCGCTTAAATACACGATCGGGGCCGCCGCTATTGGCCGCTGGGACCACGTGTTCCACTGTGGTGCGCTCACACTAAATGTGTGCCAGGAGGCGCACGCTGCCACGGCTTACAGCGCGATGGTGCAGAGACCTCTAGGGGGCTTCGACGTCCATGACGTCTGGCGTAGATTCAAATTCCACGGCGCGCGGTACCAGAAAATGGAGACCCAGGTACTTGGACACACACATGTCACAATTGAGGTGGTACTGGACAAAGTGAAAGCCAGCCAAGGATCCGTTTTCAACATGTTTCACGCTGTTTTGGACATGGGATTAGCGACGCTTCACGCTAATTCAGAAATCCTTCTGCATGAAGACAACAGCGGAAACGTTGCACCTGTATGAGCTATATCCAGATTACTTCTTCAGCGCCCTAGTCACCGTGGACACTCGCCCACGATGTTACTTTGGCTATAGAAGATATTTGGACTAGTGCATACCACTTGCTGCTGAGAGAAAGGAGCAAAGCAATCAGTGGAAACTTGTGGATTCTCACGTGACGAGGTTATGGGTGGCTGCTAGGAGGAAGCGCTCCGAAGGGGTGCTTTTGGTCCACCAGCATTCTGCATGTGCAAGTCGTCGAGGTGACGGCAAATAGGACTTGCACCACTTGGCCGAATAATCCCAGTAGAGGTCTCTGCCGTTCAGTAGTAGCATACGATAATTGGCTATTTCATACTGCACAGGACGCAGACACGCATTCTATTTCTTTGGGCTATAAAGTTTCGTATCAACTCCTGTACATGGAGCGCACCCAGTTACTTCTTTCTCTTTGCTCGGATGAAGAACCACTGTCTCGCAACTTTTTTCGGAATGTCGACGCTATGGTTTTAATGCATAACGTTTCCTGAACAACCAAATTTCTGCAGCCAAGGTCTCTGTCAAGTGATCCAACCTTTGTATAAATACTTCGCCTTCAAAAATAAATATGTAGTGAACGACTCATCCCACCACCAAATTTCGTGGTCGCAGCATCATTCTGTTGAGGTGGTACACTTACAGCTGCACTTTTATATGTACTTTGTAAGTTTATAACGATCACCCCTCGTAAATCACGAAACAAAACGCGTCGCGGTGGCGAAAGCTGAACTATGACAAGGTCACGACGATCACTGCCTATGCACAACGGTACTGGTTAGCATTCGAATCAGGTTTTCCACAAGGTAGCGTGCCGTGGCCTGACTTACCAGCGGCCGCGGGGCACGTGCCAACAACACAAAGTGGGGCGGGGACAAAAGACTAGATGGAGCAGCAATTACTTGCGTCGGGCCCCGACCTGGCTACAAAAGGCCACCCACTCTGCACTCCGCTCACATGTGTGACAGCGCAGACTAAGCTAGATTGCCAGTCCCGTCAGGGGCTACCATGATGGGGGTCACATGTGAAAGCAACCCAACTCTGTAACTGTTCGTATGTGCTTCACTACGTGGAAAAAAAAACAAAGAAACTGTAAGCCGGCAATAACAAATGTAGGGGCGGGAGCAGGGCTACCTCAAGGGTTCACAAGCAAAAATAATCCGAAATGATACACTCCTGGAAATGGAAAAAAGAACACATTGACACCGGTGTGTCAGACCCACCATACTTGCTCCGGACACTGCGAGAGGGCTGTACAAGCAATGATCACACGCACGGCACAGCGGACACACCAGGAACCGCGGTGTTGGCCGTCGAATGGCGCTAGCTGCGCAGCATTTGTGCACCGCCGCCGTCAGTGTCAGCCAGTTTGCCGTGGCATACGGAGCTCCATCGCAGTCTTTAACACTGGTAGCATGCCGCGACAGCGTGGACGTGAACCGTATGTGCAGTTGACGGACTTTGAGCGAGGGCGTATAGTGGGCATGTGGGAGGCCGGGTGGACGTACCGCCGAATTGCTCAACACGTGGGGCGTGAGGTCTCCACAGTACATCGATGTTGTCGCCAGTGGTCGGCGGAAGGTGCACGTGCCCGTCGACCTGGGACCGGACCGCAGCGACGCACGGATGCACGCCAAGACCGTAGGATCCTACGCAGTGCCGTAGGGGACCGCACCGCCACTTCCCAGCAAATTAGGGACACTGTTGCTCCTGGGGTATCGGCGAGGACCATTCGCAACCGTCTCCATGAAGCTGGGCTACGGTCCCGCACACCGTTAGGCCGTCTTCCGCTCACGCCCCAACATCGTGCAGCCCGCCTCCAGTGGTGTCGCGACAGGCGTGAATGGAGGGACGAATGGAGACGTGTCGTCTTCAGCGATGAGAGTCGCTTCTGCCTTGGTGCCAATGATGGTCGTATGCGTGTTTGGCGCCGTGCAGGTGAGCGCCACAATCAGGACTGCATACGACCGAGGCACACAGGGCCAACACCCGGCATCATGGTGTGGGGAGCGATCTCCTACACTGGCCGTACACCACTGGTGATCGTCGAGGGGACACTGAATAGTGCACGGTACATCCAAACCGTCATCGAACCCATCGTTCTACCATTCCTAGACCGGCAAGGGAACTTGCTGTTCCAACAGGACAATGCACGTCCGCATGTATCCCGCGCCACCCAACGTGCTCTAGAAGGTGTAAGTCAACTACCCTGGCCAGCAAGATCTCCGGATCTGTCCCCCATTGAGATGTTTGAGACTGGATGAAGCGTCGTCTCACGCGGTCTGCACGTCCAGCACGAACACTGGTCCAACTGAGGCGCCAGGTGGAAATGGCATGGCAAGCCGTTCCACAGGACTACATCCAGCATCTCTACGATCGTCTCCATGGGAGAATAGCAGCCTGCATTGCTGCGAAAGGTGGATATACACTGTACTAGTGCCGACATTGTGCATGCTCTGTTGCCTGTGTCTATGTGCCTGTGGTTCTGTCAGTGTGATCATGTGATGTATCTGACCCCAGGAATGTGTCAATAAAGTTTCCCCTTCCTGGGACAATGAATTCACGGTGTTCTTATTTCAATTTCCAGGAGTGTATATATTATCAAAACCATAGTTTTCGTGATCGATAAATTACTTTATAAGCAATGACGTTGAAGGTCATGGTTGTTGGAACGGAACAAACACACAGGGCTTTAGACAAAGAAAACGGCACCAACGCGAGAAATGCATGCTTGCACATAAATGCCAGGCCTGCAGGTTGCGCTGTTGTAATTCGATCACCGACGGCGCATGCGCAGTGCTCCCAACACGGCGAAAGTGTCACTTGTGGTCAAAAGAGTGTTCTGTGTAGTTGAGAACGTGGCGTAGAAGTCATGAAACCTGCACTGTGAGAGATCCACGGGAAATGTGCATCTGAAAACGTTTACTGTTTCAGTCCTCAAGTTTCACCTTCAAAAACGATGGTTAATATTTAAACTGGACTCCTGCCGGCCGGAGTGGCCGTGAGGTTCTAGACGCTACAGTCTGGAACCGAGCGACCGCTACGGTCGCAGGTTCCAATCCTGCCTCGGGCATGGATGTGTGTGATGTCCTTAGGTTAGTTAGGTTTAATTAGTTCTAAGTTCTAGGCGACTGACGACCTCAGAAGTTAAGTCGCATAGTGCTCAGAGCCATTAAACTAGACTCCCTTCTTCTGCATGTAAACATTATAATTCCAGTGTAAAGCTCTTAAGGAGGACAGTACCACAGTGACAATATTAACAACAATATGAGGGTATTTTTGCTTTTTTTGCAGGAATAGGCAGGTTACCTTAATCGAAAAATTAGGACACTTCGTTGCAAAATTACATAGGATTCAAATTGAAGGGTCTGGCGAAGAGAAGTGCTAACCCCCAATTTATTTATGATACATATGAACTATTTGGATCTTTTTTTGTGGCGGAGCTGCCAGCTTTCAGTTGATCCTTCGACTGCTGATTCGTTTGTGTACTAAAGAGAGGGAGCCAAATATCTGCAATAACGAACTGGTATAAAACTCTATTGACATCTCTTACAAACGGCTGGAAGGTTGCTGATATCGGTTTTAGGATTAACTTTGATCATACGTTACAATGCGGCAATGCTTTCTAATAGTTGCTTCTTCATGTAAAATGTGTCGTACGTATTTTGTTCTGATAGACCCATGCGGACAGATATTTCACTTACCTTTAACCGCCAATCGTCTATTTCCACATTGTTCACTTTCTCAATGTTTCCACTCGTGGTTGTAGTTTCGGGGCGCTCTTTAAGTCCATCTTCCTGACAGTCGCCGCCTCTTTGTTCACGGCTGAAAATCACGGTGATGACCCCATATAAATAAAAACCAACTTCTGGTGAATTTCATTTGGCAGTGACGACACGGTATTCCAGTGTTGACCGAAACATGCACAGCATAACTACATGAAAACCTACTACTACTACCACCACCACCACCACCACCACCACCACCTCCACCATTACTACTGCTTCTACCACTACTACTACTAATAATTCTGCTGTGTGGAGAAATGTTCTCGTTGTCTTACATAAATTCGGGATTTTCTTCACCTGACGATTACATCTATTCGGGATACTTCACATATACATCTTGTTTGACATTAATACCGCAGTGTTAAACTCGCCAGTTCATCGTTCGACGTTATTTTTTATCTATTTCATAATTTCATCTTGTTCACGAGCATCCAGTTTCGATAAGATTGGCATAAAAACGTGACCATTACTATGATGAAGACGCCTTTCTGAAGTCTTTCTGCAGTCATTTAGGCAAATGACTTTAAAGTTAATTCATCATATCTTGATACTGAGAGAGACCAAGTTACTCTCTCACCTATTTTTCACATACGGAAAATTATTTAAGATTTTATTACAACCTAAAGCACTTTGAGTGAGACTCCAGAAAGTTAACGGCCTGAGCACACGTTGATGGAGCCTGGTAGGGCACTAAAAGCATGACGTATTTTTATGATTCTTAACTCATAGAAACGGCTTGTTGGGAGTTGAAAGCAATTGGCGGTGAGCCCATGCCTTAGTAAATCTTGCCAAACAGTCCCACAGCCTTAAGGGCAGACATGGCAGCTCCTCGTCGAGACAGGGCTCCAGCAGAACAATGCCATGATACCTGCCGTGGCGTTAGCAGAAGCCTGGGCAGGGGCGACAATCTAAACGAACGCATCTACACAGTGGAGTTGTAAACTGGGCATTTTGTGCAGAGCCACACATAATACAAATTCACGTGTTTTTGTGTTGGCCAATAGTGCAAGTAGGCCAGTGAACGACTTCCCTCGGTCACCTGTCTTATGTAAGAAAACTCCAGCATCTGAGAAACGTTTAGAGGTAGAATCTTTATTACACCTCGTAGTTAGGACTAACAAGCTCTAAGGCAGATGTAAGTTAGATAAAGATCTTTGAGATTGTATCTGTTCCCTTGTTGCTGCGGGAAGCAACATGACTCCAGACAAAATCATCTCTTCCCCATCTGCGAAAACTTAAAAAAACCAGTAACCGGCAGTTTCTTTTTTCTTTTTCTTTCCTTTTTTTAGAAATGAAGGTTTCTTAACTCTTGCTGTAGTTCGACATGAGTTTGTGCTGTAATGTGGGACGGAAAATTTAGCCCCTTTAGAGCCTTGTGATTGGCTCAAGGTGGGGTGAGGGCTATGTCGTTCATGCACTTTGTGGGAAAACAGAACTTTTTCGGGAGAGGTGAGAAGTACTGGGGTGTGAGACTTTGGTCTGGTAAGAGACTTCTAATGGGGGCTCTGGCATATGTATTTGGTGCTTGGGACATCTCCTGAGACTGCCTACACTTGCAAGTAGTTTAGACTGGGGAGCCTGTGGCAAAGTTCTGACAGTACCCACAGTGTGTCTTCAAACGTCTCAAAGTACTCATTTGCCAAGGGTACACTTATTCGTTGTCTGTTTTCCAGTATTGACGTTTAGAATCCTGGTGCGCTCTGTCGTATAAGTGAACCAAATTGGCCCTTGGTACGACCAGAGAACGGGCGTGTCACACACTGAATACTACTGTGATTTCAGGGCTCTGATAGAGAGTAAATTGCGATCCGTCTGCCTGATGACTAGACTGTGAGATTTTTGCATTTATTTCGTGGCCACGATCGATTCACAGGTGCAGCCTCCACGTCTCACCTCCTCTTCTGCACACATTTCGCCAGCTGCAACTCACGTCGCCGGACGACGTAAACAGGGTAACGTACTGCTGTTCCAGCATTGTCAGGGCGTACAGATCTCAATCGCCACTTACTCTCAGCTGCACCTATGTAAAGAACCTTCGG
The DNA here is from genome assembly GCF_023864345.2 of Schistocerca serialis cubense. NCBI lineage: Eukaryota > Metazoa > Arthropoda > Insecta > Orthoptera > Acrididae > Schistocerca > Schistocerca serialis. The sequence goes on from NC_064643.1 coordinate 97,418,689, forward strand.
TAGATTTGATCAATCAAAGTATGCTCAGCGTCAGATCAATTCAGCTTGCGTTATTCACATTTTTGTGGGGCCAGCGTACTTGACTCACTGATCACCTAGTTTACTGTCTTTGCCAACCAGGATCCATCCAGTGGAGTATTAAATTACCTGTTAGTTGTTTAGGGTATTCACTCTATAACTTGTTTAGTATAATTTATGTCCTCTTTGGGAAAATAAATGTTGTTAGAACACTAAATTATTCAACATTTTCAATCAATTAAATAGTCCAGTCAAGTTACCTTTCAATACATAATCCCAGTCTCGATTTTCTTGGATTCCAGAACATTTTTATTCTTTTTGGTATTGCCGAAAACGTTTTCCTTCTACTGCATGAACAAGGACACAACTTGTACAGTACACAGGTCATGGATTCTGGCTTTAGTATTACGTAGGCTGAAAAATAATGCTTTAAATGCACATTCAAATCTGCAACACAAAAACTGACCAGAAGTCGATCACATAAGAATAAATTCAAATGGCTCTGAGCACTATGGGACTTAACTTCTGAGGTCATCAGTCACCTAGAACTTAGAACTACTTAAACCTAACTAACCTAACGACATCACACACATCCATTCCCGAGGCAGGATTCGAACCTGCGACCGTAGCAGCAGCGCGGTTCCGGACTGAAGCGCCTAGAACTGCTCGGCCACAGCGGCCGACCAACTGCAGTCCTATATAATGAAACAATAAGCAACCAGCTGCATAAAAGAAATTTAAATGCTTTACCAGTTTCGGGGAGCTAGTGCCCCTCTTCAGAAGGTTAGCATTCGGGAGGACGACGGTTCAATCCCGCGTCCGGCCATCCTGATTTAGGTTTTCCGTGATTTCCCTAAATCGCTCCAGGTAAATGCCGGGATGGTTCCTTTGAAAGGGCACGGCCGACTTCCTTCCCTGTCCTTCCCTAATCCGATGAGACCGATGACCTCGCTGTTTGGTCTCTTCCCCCAAACAATCCAATCCAATCCAAATCAGAAGGTTATGCCTATCGCATTATTTGCGAATGTCAGTAATGAAGTCCATACAGCACAATGCCATGGTCCTAAAAAATGTATGCAGAAGCAATGAGTAATACAATACTGAGACCATTAATTAATGGACTCAGAATTGTATAACTTATTGCTTCTGCATATATTTTTTAGAAGTCGCTGTTGTATTACTTATTGATCCAGCATGTATTTTATGACCATGCCATTGTGCTATATGCACTTTATTATTGACACTCGAAATTAATGCGATACGCATAACCTCTGAAGAAGGCCACTAACTGCCCGAAACCGGTAAAATAATTAAATTTTTTTATGCAACTGGTTGCTTATTATTGCATAATAAAGGAAGTATTGGATGAGAAAGTTGATCTGATGGAATTACTGATGTGTTTGAAGCCGGGCTATTTTACGTGACCAAAAAAAATCTTGACTATTCTTTGGGTTTATTCCAGGATGTGATACACATCTACTACTTTCTGGATTGTGGAATACTGTTGTCACTGTTAACACATCGTCACCTTTACCTAAAAGTCGTTTTTTGTGAATCAAAAATCGGAGTGGTTTGCAGCCTTGCTATTTGAAAATTAACGGAGGAATGTGTGCCAGTATTTGAAGGGGGTTAAACAACGAAAGATACAGCCACGCTAGCAGATACGGAAGAAGAAATGACTGCTAACCGTAAGCTAGCGAACCTTCGTCTCTCGCCTACTGACAACTGGCATACGGGGGAAGGCGGAAGCGAAGGGCCGGATGCTCCTCGAGGGCGTCGTTCAAAAAGGGCAAAAGAGCACTCACCGATCGGAAGCGCGCGCCCTCGACTCTGCTGCATCGGCGCTGCACTTCCGGCGCCATCGAGCGACAGGAAACCTCTCTGCTCCGCAAACACTGTGCGAGCTGCGTCGCTTCTGAGCGACGGGAATCAACACAAAACGTTACACAATTCTCTGTACCTCACATTATGAATAAAGCGTATCGTACATATCGTACATTCTATAAACGTCGATTTCCGTATTTGTATTAAATGTTATGAAGTCTGCAGGCCCTTTTTTACAAGTCATGCGACATTGCCTTAGGTTGACTCAGTTAGCAGTAACTTAGACTGTAATTTATTTCTTGCTTTCGTTTACGTTTAACATCAGAGAGCCGGCCGCTGTGACCGAGCGGTTCTAGCCAATTCAGTCCGAAACCGCGCGACCGCTGCGGTCACAGTTTCGAATCCTGCCTCGGGAATGGATGTGTGTGATGTCCTTAGGTTAGTTAGGTTTAAGTACTTCCAAGTTCTAGGGGACTGATGACCTCACATGGTTGTTTGGGGAAGCAGACCAGACAGCTAGGTCATCGGTCTCACCGGATTAGGGAAGGATGGGGAAGGAAGTCGGCCGTGCCCTTTCAGAGGAACCATCCCGGCATTTGCCTGGAGTGATTTAGGGAAATCACGGAAAACCTAAATCAGGATGGCCGGACGCGAGATTGAACCGTCGTCCTCCCGAATGCGAGTCCAGTGTCTAACCACTGCCCCACCGCGCTCGGTGACCTCACATGTTAAGCCCCATAGTGCTCAGAGCCATTTGAACCATTTTTAACAGCAGAGAGGATATAGTGCTCGGAAAGACTGCAACAACATGCGGAAATAACGTAATGGACCATCAGTCGCAGAATTAGGGAGCAAAAAAGCTACTGAGTACGTTGACTGATTAGTGAATTGCAGAATACGAGGGGGTACCCAAAAGCAACAGAACTAATTTTTGGGGGGACGGATCTTTCGTAGTTCCGCGTTTTTCCGCTAGAAGAGCACAGAGAGAACATTCGAGAGTCAGTAAGCCGACGGCTGGCTCTGAGGAAGGTCTGGAATATTTTTCCCAGAGTTTATAGTGGCACCTAATTTGTGTTATCGTCGTTTACGCAATGCCTGATTTTCGTTAACAGCGTGCGGGGGTGAATTTCTGATTTTTGCTGGGAGAAAATGGAACAGAAACTCCTGAAACATTAAAAATGACGTACAAGGACGGTGCTATGGGGAAAACTCAACTGTGAGTGGTTTTCTCGTTTCAAAAATGGTGAAGTGTCAATTGATAACGATCTTGGATCTCGTCGTTCAAATGGTTCAAATGGCTCTGAGCACTATGGGACTTAACATCTGAGGTCATCAGTCCTCTAGAACTTAGAACTAGTTAAACCTAACTAACCTAAGGACATCACACACATCCATGCCACAGGCAGGATTCGAACCTGCGACCGTAGCAGTCGCGCGGTTCCGGACTGAAGCGCCCAGAACCGCTCGGCCACCGCGGCCGGTGATCTCGTCGTCCTTCCACTGCCCGAATACATGAAAATATTTAAAATATTCGTGCAGTTGTCAACGAAGATCGACTCCGGGCCATTGAAGAAATTTTGGAGCTGTCGGCAGTGACTTGGAGTTCAGCGTAGCGAATTGCGACATAAAATTTAGGAACGAGAAGGCTGACTGCCAGATTCGTGTCACGACTGCTGAATTTTGAATAGAAACACGATCACCTGGAAGCAAGCTGTTTAAAGAAGAGTCCTGAGATAATCCACACTTTTTTTTCAAAAATTATCACAGGTTACGGAACTAGAGGCTGTCCTCACGATTGTAAAACAAAACAATAATCAAGTTTGCCACGCTCCAAGAAATCTCGTCACTTAAAATCAGACATTAATCCGATGCTGTTTTTTTTTATGTGAGAGGAGTCGTTCATTCAGAGCTCGTTTAACAGCGTCAGATACCTAACCAAGATTCTTACTTGGAAGTTTAGAAAAGATTACGCAACAGTGTGTGGCTGAAGTGGGCTGATGTGTGGCAGTCGGGTGACTGGTTTTTCCATGATGACAACGTTCCTGCTGACACAGCCCTGTCTGTACGACAGTTCTTGACCAAAAGTTGTATGACCCCTGTTCTTCACCCCACGTACTCACCGGACCTTGCCAGCCGCTGCTGCTTCAGTCCGGAACCGGGCTGCTGCTACGGTCGCAGGTTCGAATCCTGCCTCGGGCATGGATGTGTGTGATGTCCTTAGGCTAGTTAGGTTTAGATAGTTCTGAGTGTAGGGGACTGATGATCTCAGATGCTAAGTCCCGTAGTGCTTAGAGCCATTTGAACCATTTGAATCACTCGACCTTTCCCCGTGCGGCTTTTTGTTTCGTAGAATGGAAAGAGACATGAAAGGAAAGCATGTTGCTGATGTTCCTGAGGCGAAGAAAAAACCACTGAGGCGCTGTCAAGCATCACAGAAGATGAGTGTAAAAGATCTTTTTAAAAGTGGAATAGGAGATTAGACAAGTGTATTAGTGCAAATGCAGAGTACGTTGAAGGGACTTGTAGGTTTGTTCTTAAGATGTGAATAAATAAGTTGAATAAACTAAGTTCGGTTTCTTTTAGGTATCCCATCGTCTGTGCTGTCACCTGATACTTGCTACTGTAATATGTATTTTACACACATTATTAGAAGTTAACTTCTGATATTGATCACTTAAAGACGGCCACAGAGGCAGCAATCAGCTGATTGTGTTGGTGCTATAGAACTTTATGCAATAAATAAATGGAGGGAGAAATGAAGCCATATAATAATACCGAAACAGAACTACCAGAGACAGAGAGAGAGAACAATCTGGATTACACGCCACGCCCCCCTTTAGGCACAGTGTACGTACGTAACGTGCCGAGTGTGGGTGGGGCGGAGGGTTTGGGGCGGCATTTGTTACGGTAGGCGGGATCCTGCTGTGAGCAGAGAGCAACGCAGAGTGCTTGGGGAGCCGGGGAGCGCTGGCGCCCCGAAACTCTAGACGGCCGCCTTTGTCTTCGGCCGGCGCGCTTCTGTTACCTCTCCCGGGGCACAATGTCAGCCGCGTTTATTAACGCGCGCGCGCGCGCGCGCACACACACTCACTCCGTGCCTTCCCCCTCTCTTCTCTGGCTCCCTCTCTTTCTCTCTCACATCTCTATCTATCTTGGTTTCATTCTTCTCTCCAGGGATTCTGTTTCAAACCTCTCGTTCATCACAGTGATCCCTTCCACTTGACAACTTCACCTACTGACGTAACAAGTGTCATCTTTCCATGAGTCCTGCAAAAGCCTAGGCAATAAATGTGTAGGAATAGCCAGATATATGAAAACTGCACCCAGTGAAATTTGTGTCCATATAATAATCTGTGTAATCTGCGTCCAGTTTTTCTGAAAAGTGCCTACACAGTAAGTAACGGCCTACAGCACGCTGAGAGTCATTCACCACCAGAAACACTCCTTATGGCAGAAGTGAGGCGCTGTGAAACCGTATACGAGCCGTGTCGACGTCTCCTTGCAATGTAAGCATCTTGCTGCCGGAAGACTAGCGCTAAAATGGTCAACATACATTGATAAGTCAAAACATTGTGACAACTGCCCACCGCGACGTTGGATGCCGTTGCAGTTCCAGCCACGTGACGTGGTAACAAAACTATGTAAGCGCAGCAGACACGGAAGGGGCATTGACCTGGCGAAGCTACAGGCTGCAAATAGAGAAATTCATTGAGATAAGCCACTTTGAACACAGCGCAGATTATTATTATGCAGAGCCTTTGAACGAGTATCTCGAAAACGGTTTACTGTCGTAAGCACCTACGGAAAGAGGTAGAAGGATAGTGTAACTACTACTACGCGCTGAACACGGCAGCACATCCAAGACTCTTCTCAGAAAGTGGGGTTCGGAAGAATGTCTGCTCTGTAAAGTAGGATAGATGGTGATCTGTGACACCTCTTCCGAAAGTGAATGCTGGCGCACGCACAAGTATTTAGGAGCATATCATTCATGGTGCATTGTTGAACACGGAGCTCCATGTCAAACTACCCATACGTGTTCACATGTTGACCCAACGACACAGTCAATTACGACTGATGTGGGCACGGGACCATCGGGATTCGCCGTTGTTCAACGGAAACGTGTCAGCTCTTCGGGTGAATCTCATTTTTGCTACACTAAGTCGATGGTCGTGTCAACAAACGCCGTCATCGAGGCAAACGGCAGCTGGAAACGTGCAGCGCGCCGCGGACGCAGGCTGGTGGGAACAGTATTATGCTATGGGAGACATTCTCCTGCGCTTGCGTGCGACCTGTGGTAGTAATCGAAGACACGCTGACAGTTGCAAACCAACTACGTACCTTCATGCTTGATATCCTCCCCGACGACGACGTCACCTTTCAGGAGTGTAATTATCCGTATCTCGAAGCCAGAACCGTGCTACAGTGGTTTGAGAGGCATTGCAGTGTGCCCACGTTGATATCTCGGCGACCAAATTCGCCTGATGCAAATCCTATGAGATCCATCTGGGTTGTTATCAGGCGCCATCGCCGTACACGCGGATCAGCGGCTCGTTATTTACGCGAATTTCATTACCTGTGAGTAGACATCGAATGCCACATACATCCTACAAATTGTAGGATCCCTGATATGCAGAATCAGTGCTGTATTTCATTCCAAAGACGGACAAACAAGGTATTAAGCAGATGGTGATACTTTTTTTTGGCTCATCGGTGTAACATTCTACGATATGGCCTCTTAAATACGAGTATTACACTGGTTCTAATTACCTTAAAGTGTAAATCCTACCTTTCATCTTTATATGATGCACACACTGTTCCTACGAGAAAAATCATGTTTTCATTGTCATCTTAAGTTTCGTTTGTTTGTTATTAGAGGAATTAGTTTATGATTTTAAAATATATCTTACTTAATGTGCCAGTGATAGGCAGAATTATTATTAGAAAAAAAAAAAAAATCCGAGCATGCAGCACTACCAATGGGAGGAGAAGCTATGTGCAGGATATGTCACATATAACCTCGCTATGCACCGAATGTTGGCTTAGGGGTATGTATGTGGGTGCAGATGTACGTGCATGTTCCTGGTCTTTTATCACAAGCGATCCGACACGGCTCCACACCGGCATTAGTAAGTACCTACAGCCGGACTGCTTGTCTGGCATGGTGGTAGTAAACTGTATACACAAACCTTCCTTGCGGGTCAGTCTATCAATAAATGAAAACGGAAATAATTGGTACAGCAGTTCCTGAGATTAGCCTTCGTACATAGACAGAAAAACATGGCCGATGACTTTAATTCATCATAGACTGCGCAACACAAACGGTCATTTTTTGGGAACCAAGTAACTATCTAGCATTACCAGGCAGATGTTTAAAATTTGGTTCAAAGGTGCCTACAGCCTTGCTCTGCAGTGGTGAAAAACGTCGGCGCTCTGCGACATCACCCTCGGGATCGGTCACGCTTCAAATAGAACGTGTCGACGCACAAGGGAAAAAAGACCAGGGCTAAGAAGTGCTTGTGAGTCGGCAGGTGTGTTAGCGATGTCACATTGGCACTAATTTTTACCAATATTCTCCCCAGTGCCACCGAAGACGTGTCACGTGATGGGAAGGTCGCCAAACCAATTCTTACTCACATTTCACCCCTCCTTTTCACACCTTTGCGATGGTCAGGACCGCGACGCCCAGCGTTGAAATGACGTTGTTTTCTTATGAGTTGTCGCGGAAAACACTTCAGACACACCCCTGCTCAGAATCGACACGAAGAGGCTTTAGGGGGTGGCATAAAGAGCGTCATTGATACCATTCCTACACCTGGGACATCGATTCCCACAAATTTTGCCGTTAAAATTACAGTTCGCAGTTTGATGGGCAACAGGACGACGTTCTCAACAACCTCTGATACTGCTGTCACTCCCACACGACTCGACTCTTCTGTAAGGACATTGTGGAACAGCAACCCCAATTACAGTGATCTGACTTCTTTGGAGCGTAGCGCGATCGTAATTTGCGCTCTGGTATATAGGGCGGAAGCAGTAGGAGCCATTCAAACCTGTTCAACGAAATCTGAACAAGATCAGAAGCACAAGACCAGAATCATGTCAGAGTGGTTTGAGTAGTATAACTTGGCCCCCCATACTCGGCTGATCTGAACCCAATGGAACACATCTGGAACACTATCAGGTGCCCGCTCTGCACCCACATACCATCTGCTCGCTCGTAATTTACGGGAATTGCGTGATCCTTCCTGTATCTCCCACTTCGTTAAGCCATTTCACGATACTGCACCTAAGTGTTAAATTATGCGTCTGCAATAAGCACACTTGCTATTAGGGAGACCTTGTTCTTAGAGATCCACGCTCATTGCTGTGCAACAGGATCTCTTTCGTGAGGGACAGATCGTCATATCAAAGAGCCACTGTGTCATTATTTCCTTAAATATTTGAACTGGTCCTAACTTGCAAGAGACGCTACAAATTGCGCTGCCCGAGCAGTCTCATGAAATTTGTTGTCTTTAATTTGCTACTAGTTCTACTACAGTCCAGCGTACAACTTAACTTGCCACAAAATGTTCATCGCGCAGCATACTTCGATAAAAGTAATATCTCTAAAGATGCTGTTAAGTCGTATTCTTCTCGACACTCTTATTTTGAAGGGTGCTAGGATGGTAGCGCACAGCAACAAAGGGTATGTCACAACCCTTGGGGGACCGTACACTTTGCAATGCAAAGAATTAGGATTTGATCTAGTTCCCTCCTTGTCCTAGCTTAAGACCATATCATGGAACGTAGTGGTTTGAGGGAGTTGTGCAGCGTCATTTATGCCTTTTACATATGAACCTGGTGGTCAGGGAAGAGGACTTCGAGCTTTACAAACCTTTCCAAGTAAAAGCGCAGAAAATACTATGATCCACATTTTTAGCATCTGAAACACATGTATTATCCGTCTTCTGTATATAAGAATTAATGTTATTAGTATGTTAAATACATAGATAAAAACATACATATATACAGATCCAGCTGTATGCTTTATTGTAATACCTCCTTGAACTTGCTCAATATCTTTCAGAAATTGAAAAAAATAGTGGTACATAGTGAAGTCAATAAAACAATGAAAGAAGTAGTCCAGTAAAAGCAACTGGAGTCTTAGAGAATTGACTCTTGTTTAACGTACGAAAGAGTGGTACAACTCGAGAAATGTACCTGTTTCAAGCTACAACCAAACAGCTAGAGCCTCGTGGTCTAAGACGACTTGTCACGTTCAGCGCGGCTCTCACCGTCTGAGGTTCGAGTCCTCCCTCGGGCATGGCTGTGTGTGTTGTCCTTAGTGTAAGTTAGTTTAAGTTAGCTTAAGTAGTGCGTAAGCTTAGGGACCGACGGCGTCAGCAGTTTGGTCCCATAAGACCTTACCACAAATTTCCATTTCCAAAACAGTCAGAGTTTATTTGTGATTGTTAAATGTTCGTCTATATTGTAATGGACCTGACGACACAGACCTGGCCAGCTCCGCCTCGATCACGACCCAAACGGAATCACCCCCCCCCCCCCCTCTGCCCCATCGCTGCGACATCCATGTCGTCGTACTCCAGAATATTTGTCTGTGCTGTTCAGTAGAAGGGTTCATGTTATCACATCAACGGGTGCACGGGACAACTGGATGCCTTTACAGCACATGAGACGCCAATATGAAATGCGATATGCAGTTTGCTGCTTGTTGTTAATGTCTTTTAACATCTAAATATGTTCTCTCGCCGAAAGGAGATGTGAGCGATATCGCACTAATGTGGAAGGAGATTTTAGCAGAAGAGGTGACAAATGGACAGAACACAGGGTATCTATTCTGAACAGACGGCGTGCAGTTTGACCAGTGAAGGAATTCCGGTCACAATAAGGCCTGTGTGTGGTCGTCCAACCACGGCAATTGTACGAGGCACAGAACACGAACGAAAATAATATGATTGTCTGGAGGAAGTATCCGCAAGCTATTGTCTATCACTGTCCTCAGAAAATTTCGACCATCCATAGACAACAACATACCGAGTGCCTTGCTGGCTTTCAACCAAACCGATCGGCAACATATCACATTTTCTGCCAAGCCTGAAAAACGACGGCATCTGCAGTAATAACCTATACAATGCACTGCGTGACTTCAGAGTCCCTGAGAAGTTAGTAGAATGGTATAAAGTTGTATGGATGGGTCAAGGGCAGCAGTAGGCATCCGAGCGGTCTCCTGAAAAATCGGGATTGATAGAGATCTCAGACAAGGGGATGCTCTCCCGCGTGTTATGAGCAGTGTCATCTTAGAGAAGGTAATAAGGGATTGTAAGCAACAGATGTGGGCTGGTGTACGGGTGGATGGTAATTTCAAATGTCTCGTGTATGCATGTAATATAGTACTGCTCAGTGAGTCAAATCATGAGTTGAAAGAAATGTACGAGAAAATGGATGGCCACGCACAGAAAGTTGGGCTAAAGGTGAATCAAGACAAAACGATATTCGTGCAGTTAGCAACAAGGCAAGAGTAGCAAGAATTTCTTGAGATAGATGGCATGAGGTTGAAGAGACTTCACCACTCCAAACACCGGCATTTGAACGGACGTCAAGGAAAGAATAGCAGTGGGAAAGAGACGCATTTATTCCCTCAGTGAGATCCTCAGCTGAAAAATCAATACCATCGAAAACTAAGATGAAAATACATAAAACAGTTATGTTCCCAGAAGTCATATACGGTTCAGAAGCCTGGAAGATGGCTAAACGGGGAAAGGAAAAACTGTTAATATTTGAAAGAAGAGTGATGAGGAAGATAAGGGGACCGATCTTAGATAAAGGAGAGTGGATAAAGAGGAAAAATGGAAAAATCTATCTACTAATTTAACAACCAACCGTACAGATGCTGAAGAGCAAAAGACTCCAATGATGAGGCCATGTAGCCCGTATGCCACAAGAAAGACAGGTGAAGAAAGCACTTGAAAGAAAATTAACCACCAGACGCCTCACAGGTCGACCACTGTAGCGCTGGATGGACAACCCAGTGAAGCACCAGGCAGTCCTAGTAAGACTGAAGACACCTGGAGGAAGCGAGCACAAAGCAGAAAGGAGGCAGTTTATAGAAACAGCGCGTGGTTCATGTATGTACGTCGAAGAACAGTATAAGTCAGCCAATGAGGCGTATGACCAAGCCCAGGAAGAGCTCTGGAGAACGTGAAAATATCGTCCTGAAGAACACTTGTGATCGAGCAGAAAAGAGGACACTTGTTGACAACACGGCCAAGAAGACACTTTTGATGGAGGCGGCTCTGCCCTCTGTGGGAAATGGCGAGCCGACGCCCAATACTGCTGTCCCCTCTGCCCTCACAATGCCACGAGACGACTTCAGCCAATCTGCAGATCGTCTTCCACCGCAAAGCCAGCAGCCCGATCAGCGCCCAGTGAAACGGACTACAGCTTTCACATAAGTCTGGGTGCCAGTTCTGTCTGTCTCGTAGCAACTGCGATTTAAACACTCTGGTAACGAACGTGAGAACCTTGTAATCAATAATCGGCAAATTATTATTTTCTTCTTGCTGAGTAAAAGCAACTGTAAATTATGTTTGAATAACAGTGATATAATATTTATGAATAATCTGTTAGCATTCTTGTGGTGGCCGAAATTCTTACCATACTGAGGTGCAGTTTAATAATATACATTGCCGAGAAATAAATAGTACACCCTTTTAGAGGTTCCCAGTTCACTCAACATCTATTGTTGCAACCGTGCATATTGAGTACATGTGAATGATTCCATTTACAGCACAAGCAGTTCCGAGGTACCAGGCATTGAGACATGCTGAAACATCGATATTATACGAGGGTGAGTCAAATGAAAACCTTAAATATTTTTTAAATATTATTTATTGTGCAGAAGTGGTACAAAACTGTATCAATTTTCAACATAATCTCCCCCACGCTCAATGCAAGTCCTCCAGCGGTTACAAAGTGTATAAGTTCCTTTAGGAAACAATTCTTTTGGTAGTCCGCGCAACGACTCATGCACCGCGTGGCGTACCTCTTCATCAGAACCGAACTTCTTTCCTCCCATTGCGTCTTTGAGTGGTCCAAACATATGGAAATCACTTGGGGCAAGGTCTGGTGAGTATGGTGGATGAGGAAGACACTCAAAATGCAGGTCTGTGATTGTTGAAGCTGTTGTACGGGCAGTGTGGGGCCTTGCATTCTCATGTTGCAAAAGGACACCTGCTGACAGCAATCCACGTCACTTTGATTTGATCGCAGGCCGCAAATGATTTTTTAGGCGCTCTGTGTATGATGCACTGGTGACAGTGGTCCTTCTAGGCATGTAATGCTAAAAAATGACGCCTTTTTTGTCCCAAAAGAGAGTCAGCATAACCTTCCCTGCTGATGGTTCTGTTAGAAACTTCTTTGGTTTTGGTGATGAGGAATGGCGCCATTCCTTGCTCGCTCTCTTCGTTTCCGGTTGGTGGAAGTGAACCCAGGTTTCGTCCCCCAGTAACGATTCTTGCAAGGATGCCCTCAGCTTCTCGTTCAAAGCGCCGAAGAAGTTCTTCACAAGCATCAACACATCGTTCTCTCATTTCAGGAGTCAGCTGCCGTGGCACCCATCCTGCAGACACTTTGTGAAACAGGAGCACATCATGCATAATGTGGTGTGCTCACCAATGACTAATCGATAAACATGCTGCAATGTCATTCAGTGTCACTCGGCAGTTTTCCTTCACTATGGCTTCAACTGCTGCAATGTTCTGTGGAGTCACAACTCTATGTGCCTGACCTGGACGAGGAGCATCTTCCACTGAAGTCACACCATTTGCGAACTTGCTACTCCATTCGTAGACTTGCTGGTGTGACAGACATGCATCACCGTACTGAACCTTCATTCGTTGATGAATTTCAATAGGTTTCACACCTTCACTACGCAAAAACCGAATAACAGAACACTGTTCTTCCCTGGTGCAGGTCGGAAGTGGGGCGGCCATCTTTATACTGATACTACGACGGTATGTGTGCATCTGCACTATGCTGCCACCTACAGGCCATTCTGTACGCTGTTTGTAGCACGCTTGCCAACTTACAGGATAACGGCGCGAAATTTCGATTTGTTATTACAAATTTAATGTTTTCGTTTGACTCACCCTCGTACAAGGAGTAGTCGCCATGGGCGGCAATGCAGGCGCTGACCCTGGCATCCACTCTATGGTATAGATGGCAACTACGGTTCTGGTATACGTTACGCGACGCCTGATCGACCTGTTCACGTACTATTCCACACGCGCTCGACTGGAGACGAGTCCGGAGGTTGTGCTGGCCAGGAAAATTGTTGCACTTCTTGCGAAGCGCGTTGAGTTTCATGGGCAGTGTGTGGACGAGCATTATGCTGTTGCCACAACACATCAACTTCCTCTTGCAACAACGCCAAAAGAACGGGTCCGACAACATTCTACAAGGAGCGAGCGCTGGTTAGCATCTCCCCCAGAAACACTAAAGCTGAACGAGAGTTGTAGCTTATTTCGCCCTAGACTCTAAGGCCTAGGGTGGAGTCAGAGTGTCCTGAACGACGGCACTCTGCGGGACATCGCTCACAGGGTCTTCGTCGTACGCGCAAGCGACCATCACTTGTGTACAGGCAGAACATGCTTCATCGCTGAAGACCATCTTCGAAGTGATCCTCTGACGGTACCGGCTGAGCCGTGCACGTCAGTGCTGTAGCGTGATCGGAAGACTGTTCAAATGGCTCTGAGCACTATGGGACATAACATCTGTGGTCATCAGTCCCCTATAACTTAGAACTACTTAAACCTAACTAACCTAAGGACATCACACACATCCATGCCTGAGGCAGGATTCGAACCTGCGACCGTAGCGGTCGCGCAGTTCCAGACTGAAGCGCCTAGAACCGCTCAGCCACACCGGCCGGCTCTGAAGACGGGCTAGAGGCATGAGCGCCCATCCCACTGCTAATAAACGCTTGGCAACAGTTCGTGTTTACACGTCTGTGCTCACAAGCCCTCTTATCTGTACAACATGGGTAAACATTTTTGGAAACAGTGATCAATAGAGTATTATATTTTAACTAAAGTTCAGTCTTGATCACAACACTTATGTCTCAATAACATAGGTGACCGGTTTCGGTTATATTTATACAACCATCTTCAGACCTGTGAATTAATTTTACCAAATATTAGAGACCAATCTTAAAATAAAATGAAAAGTGTCTAATGATGACAATTTTTTAACAAGATAAAATAAAACTTATTATACCCATGGCTTCCTTGGAGGATGGTAGGCGGAGCTCTCCTCAGATGCTACGAAGTCAACTGATGGTTATGATTTTTTTTCTTCTTTATTGTGATTTCATTCCCCTGCGTCATATGGACAGGGGAGGGCTGTCGGCGGCACAATCCGCCGCTCTTCAGCCGAGTGACATGACGACTAAGACAAGAATAAAATGTTACAAATATAAGGCGATAAAAAGGGGAACATGAAACAGTAAAAGGAGGAAATGGAGATAAAAATATACTGACACTGAGACGTTCGTGGGGGACAGTTAAAAAAGTCACCAGAAAGTTAAAAAACACAGTTAGCGATTCTTAAAACACAGAGAAGACACTGAATGGACGTACACAGGTTAAAAGTCGGCCACAGTATTAAAAACACTCCAGAACAACACACTTAAAACCCACTTGTAGCACACACGACGAAGAATAAAACTGCCAGGTGGAACCTGCCGAGGGAAAGGTCAGAGAGGAATGATTATGAGTGCTGAGCATGAGCTTAAATATGCAGAGGCTCCGCCTACTTCCTCTCACACTACTTCACAACTGACAATCAGCGTTCATAATATGACGCTATCGTCAAAGTACAAAAGTACGAAATACACTAATAACATAAAATTGATTCATTTAAAATGTTGAGTAACAGATAGTTAGTATGTGTAAAACTTATTTATATTTTAGATAAAAACGGTAAACTACGATGTGTAATAGCTGTACCCTCTATGAGCAACCTTAATACTATTACAGTGTCAGTTAAATCAAAGATGTAAAAGTCCTTGGAGTTGTGGTATATATCGATTATACCGAGTCGCCTACATCACAATTGTATCTTTGATGGATGTTGTAAAATCGTCTTACTTTAACTGTAGTTTTCATAGTGACATTCTTTATAACAGTAGGGTAGCAGCCAAGAGTACGTTCCGCATTATGTATGTCTGAATAACTGATGAGACTGCTGATTAAATATTTAGAGCTCATCGATCTAATAGTTTTTATAATAATCAATCTCAATGTAATAAAAATTTTATATGTTGTATAGCATATTTTTCATACATAGCTTTTGCTATGGGTATAACTAGAATAGGTGCATCTTCATTATAACATTTCGTCAAAAAGGTCGTAAAAATATTGTTCGCGAAAATCTAATTGTTCATTGAGCAGCATTGATGATTTGGTTTTCAAATGAGCATATATCTCGATTTCTTCTACGATATTCATAAGTAAGCCTTTATTTGCATAATGAAGAACTTGTAGATTCTGCTCTACTGTTCCCTCAGCATGGTTATTAAATGTTATGTGCTGGCCGAATACAGATTTTGTTCGTGAGGTACCCGACGTATGTTCTTTGTACCTTACTGCAAAATTTCGACCTGTTTGGCCGATATATATTTTCTCACAGTCTCTGTGCTTCGGTAGCTGTACGATCTCCAATGCTGCCCTTATAATCCGGGCAGGCGTCTGCGCTGCGCGGACGTCCACAATATCGTTTACGGGTGTGAGAATGTTCACTTGCGCACAACTGACACAGCATGTCCAACTTGTGTGACACTTCTCCGAAAGGACTATCCCGCCACTTGGAAAGCCTCACATCTTGACCCCTATCAGACTGGCTGTACGAAGCACGACTGCATATCCGTGGCATTTTTGCGCCTGTTTGCTTCATACGCCCGCACCACACTGGCCCTCCTGGCTGTGAGCATTCCCTGTTCTAGGGTAGATACACATGGCGTTCTGGTGGCTATGCCACTACGCTATCTGTTGGTGTACGACTTTGAAACCATTATCAGTATAACTAATATCCCCCATGGGACACACGCCGTCATCGGGTCAAAATCGACGTCTTTCTGGTGTGCTAATTCTCTTTCCGGCAGTCTACAAATGTAAGAATTTAGAAGCTTATTTCACTAGGGGTAAGATAGATACTGCCTACAGGAAAATTAAAGAGACCTTTGGAGAAAGGAGAACCACTTGCATGAATATCAAGAGCTTTGATGGAAACCCAGTTCTAAGCAAAGAAGGGAAAGCAGAAAGGTGGAAGGAGTATATAGAGGGTCTATACAAGGGCGATGTACTTGAAGGCAATATTATGGAAATGGAAGAGGATGTAGATGAAGATGAAATGGGAGATGTGACACTGCGTGAAGAGTTCGACACAGCACTGAAAGACCTGAGTCGAAACAAGGCCCTCGGAGTAGAGAACATTCCATTAGAACTACTGACAGCCTTGGGAGAGCCAGTCCTCACAAAACTCTACCATCTGGCGAGCAAGATGTATGAGACAGGCGAAATACCCTCAGACTTTAAGAAGAATATAATAACTCCAATCCCAAAGAAAGCAAGTGTTGACAGATGTGAAAATTTCCGAACTATCAGTTTAATAAGTCACAGCTGCAAAATACTAACGCAAATTCTTTACAGACGAATGGAAAAACTGATAGAATCCGACCTCGGGGAATATCAGTTTGGATTCAGTAGAAATGTTGGAACACGTGAGGCAATACTGACCCTACGACTTATCTTAGAAGAAAGATTAAGGAAAGGCAAGCCTACGTTTCTAGCATTTGTAGAGAAAGCTTTTGACAATGTTAATTGGAATACTCTCTTTCAAATTCTGGAGGTGGCAGGGGTAAAATACAGGGAGCGAAAGGCTATTTACAATTTGTACAGAAAGCAGATGGCACTTACAAGAGTCGAGGGACATGAAAAGGAAGCAGTGGTTGGGAATGGAGTGAGACAGGGTTGTAGCCTCTCCCAGATGTTATTCAATCTGTATATTGAGCAAGCAGTAAAGGAAACAAAAGAAAAGTTCCATGGAGAAGAAATAAAAACTTTGAGGTTCGCGGATGACATTGTAATTCTGTCAGAGACAGCAAAGGACTTGGAAGAGCAGTTGAAAGGAATGGACAGTGTCTTGAAACGAGGGTAAAAGATGAACATCAACAAAAGCAAAACGAGGATCATGGAATGTAGTCGAATTAGGTCGGGTAATGCTGAGGGAATAAGATTAGGAAATGAGACAAAGTAGTAAAGGAGTTTTGCCATTTGGGGAGCAAAATAACTGATGATGGTCGAAGTAGAGAGGATATAAAACGTAGACTGGCAGTGGCAAGGAAAGGGTTTCTGAAGAAGAAAAATTTGTTAACATCGAGTATAGATTTAAATGTCAGGAAGTCGTTTCTGAAATTGTTTGTATGGAGTGTAGCCATGTATGGAAGTGAAACGTGGGCGATAAATAGTTTAGACAAGAAGAGAATAGAAGCTTTCTAAATGTGGTGCTACAGAAGAATGCTGAAGATTAGGTGGGTAGATCACATAACTAATGAGGGGGTATTGAATTGAATTGGGGAGAAGAGGAGCTTGTGGCACAACTTGACTAGAAGAAGGGATCGGTTGGTAGGACATGTTCTGAGGCATCGAGGCATCACCAATTTAGTATTGGAGGGCAGCGTGGAGAGTAAAAATCGTAGAGGGAGACCAAGAGATGAATACACTAAGCAGATTCAGAAGGATGTAGGCTGCAGTGGGTACTGGGAGATGAAGAAGCTTGCACAGGATAGAGTAGCATGGAGGGCTGCATCAAACCAGTCTCAGGACTGAAGACCACAACAACAACAACATTGTAAAATTTCCGACCTCTACAGTATACACTTCCGGAACATATCTATGTGGAATTGTAGGAATTCTTAGGCGGAATCAGAGAATTGAGCAAAAGTTCAGAACTTGTGCATACGTTTTATAGTGAAATCGCCACTTTCCTGGACTCCAGTAGGACGTTTTTGTAACAAGTTGGTCTCACACATTGGCAAGCAGCAGGCTCTGAGCGGTCTACTAACACAGAGGACGCTTCCTCACATCTCTAGAGTTGCGCACTTTTTTCCGAGTTTCCCTCCAGAGCCTTCACGTGACACGGCGCGGGCGATGTTGTTGGAAGCGCACGGTAAGTAACACGGGGGGAGCGGACGTCCGCGTAACTCGCTGCCTGCACAAACAGAGGCAGCCGAGATGCGTGTCACGGGCGGGCCGTACGCCCACCTGCTCACGTCACAACTTGGCGCAAACAGGGGGTGGAGGGATCTCGCCTGACACGGCAGCCGGGGACTGCGTGACCCCCTGTCCTTTAGCGTCGCTGCTCAAGCGCAACACGCCGCGAATATGGGCCGCAACCTTTTCTTCTGGTGCAACAAACTCTACCACTTCATTTCCAAAAGAGGTGCGAGACACATCAGCTGAACATCTGTCTTTAAAGAGACAGAACGCAAATATGAAAAATTAGTAGGTTATCGCCAATCGGAGGAATGAATGGCTAATGTATAATGAATCCATTCGTCTGAAATACTAACACTCACGAAAAAAAGAAAGAAGTATGACGAATCCTTTCGTATGAAATAATTACACTCACAGAAAAAAGAGATGTTCGTAACGCCAACAAGGAGTTGTGCAACATAAGGAAAAGTTGGAAGACATGTTTCTACATTTGAAAGATGGCGTCTACACGAATTTCGCGCTGGTCGCATAAGAATGGAGCTAGTAACTCCACTATGAGAGCGCAAATCAGATCTGCATCAAAATCACGCTGCAGCGTGTAATGGTACTTGAATTACGTAACCATACGGCACATCACCTCAACCTCTCGATACCAGCAATATTCTACTGTGTTTCTGTAAAATAGTTAACATATTTCTGTGACAACATTCAGATTTGATTTCATTAATGTAGAGGTACTTCGATACATCGACATGTATATATTGCAATGATATTATTCTTATGTGTATTCTTTCTTTTGTCACTATGATCTTTGACGTAACTCTGATTTTGGGGCGCGTAAGCGGTTATTACAGAGAGTCAAGCTTTGGTCGTCATGTTAAAAAGACGCAAATTGTAATCAGTTTATGAGATGTGAACTTTAACACTGAGGAAGACATTTTCAAGTATGTTTTATATTGTGAAGTGATGTTGCAACAAAAGTAATAAAAAAAGGAGTGTAACTTAAATTCGGAGTGCTGATTACTTTTTTACATCACCATTGTCCTAACTTGCAAAAGTTTAATCTTCAAGAATGGTTTATGATAGACATCTATAAAACTTTTGAATATCGCAGAATAACACCTAGATCTCTTTGCATCCGAGCTTCTAATCAACACTACCTAGATTTTCGACGATTGAACCATGAGTTCACAACGAGACCAGCGTGGGAAACACGAAAAGATGAGTGCCTAGTTTATCAATTATTTCAAGCAATGACTTTATTAACTGTGCTCTAATGACACCTGCCACATAATATAATTTTGTTGTTGCCCGAAAATGCAATATTTAGTAGCGTGAGCAACACTACAATCATAATTAATTTTTGACCTTTGTTGTGGTAGGGTTGTTACAAACGGTCGTGAGTGTTAGTTACCTTTGAGACTGAACGTGGTGAGTTGATGTTAATCGAGAATGCGTTTGATAAAGACGCCATTAACAACACATTACTGAGTTTGAATGAGGTCGTGTAATAGGATACGAGAAACTGGATGATCCTTTTACGATATTGCAGAAAGACTTGGCGAGAATGTAGCCACGGTACATGATTGTTCGCAGCGGTGGTCACGAAAATGGACGGTCACGAGTAGACCGGGCTGCGTGTGGTCACTTGGCACTATTTAGAGGGAAGACCATCATGTTCGGGGTATGGCTCTCTCACATCGTACTGCAGTTGCAGCATCAGTCGGAGCACTATTTCGCGCCACTGTGACACAACGAACTGTTCCAAACTGGTTATTCCAAGGACAGCTCCGAGTCAGACCCCCTGTAGCCTGCATTGCACTAACGCTGCCGCCATTTGCGACATCAGTGGTGTCAAGCGAGAGCTCACTGGAGGGAAAGGGTGGAGGTCTGTTGTGTTTGCTGATGAAAGCCGGTTCTGCCTCGGTGCCAGTGATGGCAGGGTGTTGATTGGAAGGAGCCTATTTGAGGGGCTGCAACCAACCTGTCTCTGTGCTAGCTACACAGGACCTACAACTAAATTTTTTATCTGGGGTGCGATTTCATACGACACCAGGAGCCCTCTAGTGGTTATCCCACTCACCTCGACAGCAAATCTGTACGTCAGTCTCGTGATTCGGCCTTCTGTGGCGCCAGTAATGAACAGTGTTTCCAATAGGATAATGCTCGCCCACATACCACTGTTGTAGCCCAACATGCTCTACAGACAAGTTTCTTTTGGGCTGGTCGATCACCAGATCTGTCTCAGGTCGAGCACATATGGGACATCATCTGGCTACAATTCCACCGTTATCCACAAACACCATTAACCGCCCATGTACTGAACGACCCAGTGCAACTTGCATGGAACTCCATCCCACAAAGTGACTTACTGCACCTGTACAACACAATACACGATCGTTTGATTGCTTGCATTCAACGTTCTGGCGGTTTCAACGGTTATTAATGTACCTGCATTTCCCATTTGCAATGGCTTGCCTCGCGCTTACATTAAAGTGTGATCGTGCTATGTTGATCACTTACATACGCTACCTGGACAAATCTATTCTACCTACCGGGACCATCCAACTGTCGTGTCATCCTCAGTGGAGGATGCAGATAGGTGGGGCGGGGTCAGCACACCGCTCTCCCCGTCGGTATGATGGTATTCTTGACCGAAGCCGCTACTAATCGGAAGAGTAGCTACTCAATTGGCATCACGAGGCTGAGTGCACCCCGAAAAATGGCAACAGTGCAGGGCGGCCTGGACGGTCACCCATCCAAATGCCGACCACGCCCGACAGCGCTTAACTACGGTGAGCTCACGGCCACCGGTGTATCCACTGCGGCAAGGCCGTTGCCTGACAAATCTATTCTGTAAATTTTATTTCTCTGCATTAATTATTTTTTGGTGTTTCGATTTTTTTCGCCAGTGTATTATTTGTCTTACCATAGAGATGTCTCCTTCATCGGCCGCAGCCGCCTGCTGTTCATCTGCGATCGAAAGCGTATATAGACTTCGTGTTCTCACTGAATTCCCATTCTGCTATATTTATTTTTCCAGTTCTCTAAGATGATTTCTAGATGTTTTTGAATAATCTCGGAGACAAAAAACAGCCTTGTTTCAATTCTTTACTTGTTTTAAACGTTTTAGAGGTGATAGACCCTGCTCTTAGTCTAAATGTTGGATGTTGTTTAAGTTTTCATATCCTAAACATCAATATCAAACAAAAGTACAGATAAACGTCACTCTCACTAAGGCATAGTCAGCTTGGCAATAATAAACGCACAAACGGAATAGACCGGGGTTACGCCTACAAAGGCCTAACTCCAGCCAGTAGATAGCGTCTCCCAATGATTAGCAATATTAGGAGTTCTTTGAGGAGATTTCCACATTGTAGAAACGTCACGAAGCTTATTAAGCTACCGATCGTACTTCTTTTATGAAATAAGGCTTTGAAATGCGCAGTGAGCTGTATTTTAATGTTTACAATTTCATTAACAAACGCTTTTTAACAGAAGTAGTTCATTGAATGTTTGTGCCATTGAACATCCACGTGTAACCTTCGGTTAATGTGGTTGTGCAACTTTCAGAAGATACAAAGCCACCGATTTCCAATTACATTCGTGAGACTTACCGAACGCAACCTGCAAAAGAAGGCTGCTAATTAGCGGAGCAATTCAGACAAAAGTACCATAATTTAATCTAGATATTATTCGTCCATCTCGATTATACCGAGTTGTTATTGCTTTGGGAATTGCTAATTTATCGCTGAAAATGTTTTCAATACGTCGGGTCAAATGGCGTTGAATTTAATTACGAAAAGCAGCGTAAAAATCAATGCGGTAATTGGAATAATAAGCAGAATCAAACGTTAATTGAAACGAAATGAAAGCGATCGGATTGGGCCGGATATTCCATTAGCAGATACGCGAACAGCCAGAGTGCTTTGCGCGGCGAACGTCGCTCTGTTGTGCTCGAATGTACTTCAGTGGGATTATGAGGGGGCATTCGTGCGCGGTGTATGGCTAACGTTGCGATGAAATCCGCCGACTAAAAGTTTCTGCCGCACATAAGGTCGAGCAGATTTTTCTCTGCAGAGTTATTCGGATACAGATATAAAAATAACGGCGCTGTTTTACGTGGCTCTGTCCCGAGGCAGTAACCTAGCTACATCGGGAACGTGCGACAGAGGCGATATTTACGGTGCGGCATCTGTTGGAAGTGTCGTACGCAGCGCTGTCTGCGGCGAAGAGCGGACAGATAAAACGCGCTCACGATTAGTGGAGCTGCGATGCGGAAAAATCAATTTCCGACACATTCCGCCGGTTACGATCCATTTAGAGAGCTCTGGCTCGCATCTGGATCCACACTGTGAGGTTCGCTTTGCGAATGGCAGTTTGATGTCTGGTAGGGATGTCTAGCGCAGGACATCTAGTGTGATGCTGGCGCACAGCCTGTTGAGAACTGAAGCTAACGGCTCTGTATCACAAATAAGAAAATGACACCATAGAAGATCTTTCACGGAAGCCAGACATCGGGGGGAAGTTTCATAGCTCCTTGCGGTATACGGTACCATTCGAAATAAGTGTATTAGCTTGGTGCGTAAGTTACACTATTGGCTATTAAATTGCTACACCACGAAGATGACATGCTACAGACGCGAAATTTAACCGACGGGAAGAAGATGCTGTGATATGGAAATGTTAGCTTTTCAGAGCATTCACACAAAGTTGGCGCCGGTGGCGACACCTACAACGTTCTGACATGAGGATAGTTTCCAACCGATTTCTCATACAAAAACATCAGCTGACCGGCGTTGCCTGGTGAAACGTTGTTGTGTTGTCTCGTGTAAGAAGAAGAAATGCGTACCATCACGTTTCCGACTTTGATAAAGGTGGGATTGTACCCTATCGCGATTGCGGTTTATCGTATCGCGACATTGCTGCTCGCGTTGGTCGAGATCCAATGACTGTTAGCAGAATATGGAATCGGTGGGTTCAGGAGGGTAATACGGAACGCCGTGCTGGATTCCGACGGCCTCGTATCACTAGCAGTCGAGATGACAGGCGTCTTATCCGCATGGCTGTAACGGATCGTGCAGCCACGTCTCGATCCCTGAGTCAACAGATAGGGACGTTTGCAAAACAACAACCATCTGCACGAACAGTTCGACGTGGTTTGCAGCAGCATGGACTATCAGCTCGGAGACCATGGCTGCGGCCACCCTTGACGCCGCATCACAGACAGGAGCGCCTGCCATAGTGTACTTAACGAGTAACCTGGGTACACGAATGCCATAACGTCATTTTTTTCGGATGGATCCAGATTCTGTTTACAGCATCATGATAGTCGCATCCGTGTTTGGACAGTGGACGTTACATTTCAAATTTGTTACGACCCGTGGCTGTTCCCTTCATTCGATCCCTGCGAAACCCTGCATTTCAGCAGGATAATGAAAGATCGCATGCTGCAGGTCCTGTACGGGCCTTTCTGGATACAGAAAATGTTTGACTGCTATCCTGGCCAGCACATTCTCCAGATCTCTCACTAATTGGAAACGTCTTGGTGTAGCAATTTTAATGGCCAGTATTGTAGTAGGGCCTTTGTTTTGCATGTTGGTGCTCCAATTGCAATGGGTTTATTTATCGATTGCAATTTTTTTGTAGTTCAATTTTGTTATTTCTTTTTATACATCGTCATTTTGTCCTTTGGAAATAGTAAGTGGAACTGTGGAAGCTAGAAAATGGAATGCCAGATGGAGCCATTGGAACATTTCTGACATGTTCTTCTGTTTGCGTTCAATAGAGGGGTGACAGCAGCGTAGGAGGCCAGAAACATTTGCGCTGTATATGGGGCTAATGCCACTGGACAAAGCACGGGAAGAAATGGCTTTCTCGTTCTAAGGAGGATCATTTTGACATTAGTGACGCCCCACGTCCTGTAAGAGCTTCGGGGTTTGATGAAGATCGTTTAAACACATTAATCCAGAACGATCCATATCAGTATACTCGAGAACTGGCAAGTGCGTTGAACTGTGATCATTCCAACTTCGTGCGAAATTTGTGTGCAATGGAGAAAGTTCAAAAATCGGGTGTATGGGTACCGCATGCTCTAAGCC
Organism: Schistocerca serialis cubense; assembly: GCF_023864345.2. Lineage (NCBI taxonomy): Eukaryota > Metazoa > Arthropoda > Insecta > Orthoptera > Acrididae > Schistocerca > Schistocerca serialis. The sequence goes on from NC_064643.1 coordinate 97,442,903, forward strand.
AAAACCACAAGAACAGGTGGGTGGCCATACGTGCATCTCTGCTTGCTAATCATCAGTTGGCTCGTGAACAACTCCGACCATTACTGTTCTCTGTCGTTACTAGTGACGAGAAATGGTGTCTTCATGCTAACATGACGAAGAGAAAGGAATGGTGGAGCCCAAACAAAGCAGCAACTCACCTTACAAAGCCATGAGCGCGCCTACAAAAGATAATGTTATGCATATGGTGGAACAACGAAGGTTTGATGTAACACGAATCGCTTCCCGAGGTGTAACCATCACTGCTGACATTTACTGTCATCAACTGTGACGCCTTGCACACACAGTCCAAGATCAACGACCAGGAAGTCTGCGTGAAGTGACGCTACTCCTCGATAAAGCCCGTCTGCACGCTGCTGGACTGACACAAAACAGTATACAGGAGTTGGACTGGGAAGTCATCCCACACCTACCTTATACACGGGAACTGCGCTCTCCTTTTAATCTCTCTATTGACCAAGCTTCAAGGAATTTCTTTTCGGATGAATAACCGCTTCTAACTTGGTTCGACGGTTTCTTACCCTCTAAACCACGCGATATCTACAGTCGTGGCATCGAAAAATTACCCCTGCGTTGGCAGATTGTTGTAAATAGTGAAGGAGACTGTATTATTAATGACTAAAGTCTCTGTTATCTGTTGTTTGCTACGAACTTACGCACCAGTCAATACGAATTAGATATTCAAAGATTTCTTCAGAAGCACTTCACTTGAATCAGTAAATTAGAGAAACTATCAACAGAGATGGATGCATTTACAACATATTATCAGAAAGTTTCCGGCAGATTAAAACTGTGTTCCGGACCGGGACTCTAACCCAGAACCACTCTCTTTGCAGACAATTCCATATAGACTCATGACTCTTCTTCCCCCCCCCCCCCCCCCTCCCCCGCCCTCCACCATTCCTCAAGTATCTTGTGACGTTCCCTTCTGAAATGACAAGTTCAGTTCCTGGCATTTTTATTCTAAGTTTTGAACCGAGTGAGGTTGCCTTCATAGCAAACAAGTAAGTTATTTACAAGCAGCATACAGGACGAACTACCGCTGCTAGTGCAGCGGCAGGCAGTAGGAACTGGCGTGTAACAGATGGCCAGCGAGGGAATGTACGATGTGAGAAGCAAGCACTGATCGTAAACGATGAAGTGTTCATAGCTTGTGACCAGCTATCGGTATGACTATAATCATATTACAAAATAAAAATAAATAAATATTTAAAAATCGAATATGAAGGAAAAGCCTCAGAAAGAAACCCTTGAGTATAAGGGCATAAATTCAATCTTCAATAAGGCTCATTTCAAAGTGTTGTGTAAACAATTATGAGAGGAAAAACATTAGTTGCGTCAGGAGGGCGACAGGAAATGAGTGTCCGAGAGATGCGGATATCAACCTTTCGTGGGATGTATATATTATACTGCACAAAATGAACATCGTCGACATTCAAGAAATGTTAAAACGAAACTACTGCCTTATGCCATGAACGACGAATGAAAATATGGTTCGAACCATCAAGATCGAAGGCGAACTCCTTGGGAGGTACAAACCGTGCAGGACATTCAGCTAGGTATCCACTCTTTAAGAATACCCAAAATTGTTGTAACGGCGTGATGAGAACTGATGGAATGTGAAGGCATGCAACTGAATGCGAAACAGTCTGCCTTGGAGCTTATCGTGAAACTGGCTCTCCGTTAAGGCGTAGTTACAGATAATGCGATAACATGTTTTATGGGCACGGAATAAACAAGTATCCAGAGGCTGGATTTGTCCAGTAGTTCCAGGTGGTACGAACTGCAATGTCACACACTTTTCAGGGGGAACAGTTTGCTCTAAAGGAGTACTATTTTTATACACGCAGACCAGAATCAAGCAAAAGCAAGTTATTTTGACTCTCTTACTTGCTACGATGTAAATATTGACTACTACCCAGGTGAAAGACTCGCATGGGGCAGAGTATCTCCAACTTCTCGCAGCACAGTAAATAACTTTCCAGCCAATTTACCATCCAGATTAACAGTCGGCATAATTTATACGAATTCATTAAGGTATTGATGTTAGTTCATCTTGATACAACTCTCCTTGTACCTGTAATTTCCAGGATTCCTCTCATGCGCATCTCCTCTTCAAATCCCGTTGGTCGATGTTGAAAACAGATTCCGTCGTGATTCCACAGTTTGCTGTGCATCGTCAAGTTGACGCTGTGTTTGAAATTTCGTTATTTTAAGTCTGCTGCATTGTTTGAAGTTACACACCCGTTCGCTGCTTTCCTTAAAATCACTGTAATTTATGTCGCGCACATTTTGATGTGCATAATACAGTAGGTCAGTGTCGTGCACATCCCGTAAATTGTATCGAGCATCCTTGAAATCGCAAACACCAGTTTTTGTAACAAGTGCGCCATGTCCTCCCTTGAATACCAGTAGTTTTTCTGATGAACTCCACGTTCATATTACTACTGTTCGACATTTGTTGGTCATTGTTTTTTACTATGATGAGGATGATCTTCCATATACGTAGGCATATTTAGCACCCGCTCCTTGGACAACGATTGTAGTTTACTACGCTGGAGACGGGATTTGTGGCTCCCTGCCGGCCGTGGTGGCCGAGCGGTTCTAGGCTACAGTCTGGAACCGCGCGGCTGCTACGGTCGCGCGTTCGAATTCTGCCTCGGGCATGGATGTGTGTGATGTCCTTAGGTTAGTTAGGTATAAGTAGTTCTAAGTTATAGGGGACTGATGACCTCAGAAGTTAAGTCCCATAGTGCTCAGAGCCATTTGAACCATTTTTGTGGCTTCCTGTCCGACAAGGATGATGAACTACATGGGACGACACCTGTTTCATTATCACTTTCACTTGTTAAGCACATATCGTCGTCATGTACTTTGCCTGCACAGCCGAGGGCATACGACACCTTATATTCCACCGACTTATCTTGCAGAAACATTAATATTTCATCTACCACTTCTTTCTCACTTTGCGGAACTCCTTGGGCTCCTTTCTGACGAAACGTCTACTTCGGCAACTGTTACTGTAGAAACAATGCAATGTTTACTTTGTTTGTCTCTGCCATTGCTCTGCGTTGTATCAACACCAATAGCACTGTAGCTCTGTTACGAGTTACTCGTCGACTAAGCAGTTCAACTACGCTCCGTAGCCTCAAGCTGTGCTCACCATTGGATACCTCCACACCCGATCCCTGATGCCATTAGCAGCCAATATTGTGGTTGCACGGCGGACTATATATGGGGCGTCGTATATCAGAAACACTGTTGGCCTTTTGCGACATCGCACTCAAGGGGGTTCTTGTAAGATTAGAATCCTTTTAGGTTCCGTAAAAGATGATCTTGGTTTCCGTAAGGCTGGTGTCTACAGTATTCCTTGCAATTATGTCATGTCATGTATTGGATAGACTATCAAGAGCGTGGAGAAGTAGTTTAATCATAATGGGCTTAACGCACAACAGCAGAGAAAAACTGCTTTTCCAGATCATCCTCTGGAATATAACAGCACGGAGATTCTGGCATACACTTCCAGCTATTAGCATAGTGTTATAAAGGAAAAGGGTGAAACTATGTTAGCAACTAAATGTATAAATAGAGGCTTAGGGTTTTGTTTGAAGTCTGCATGGAAACCTGCTCTATCCCTCGCCAAGAAGCAGAAGGACAGAATTAATGCTACCTCACCTCGCTTCAACTGTCGTTAAATTTGGACGTCACTCGCCTTTAGGTGTATGATGGTGCTAGTGCGAAACGTGCTTACTTGCTGCAGTTTCGCTTTAAAAATGACAGGGTGTGCACCTGTCGAAACATCTGCAGTTGTTGACGACGCTGCCTGGCTGTATTTCCGTAAGGATCACTGACGAGAGTTTACGAAGATGTACGAAATTCTTCTCAAAATTGTAACGATAACAATCTTAAAGCACTGGAAAAGTGGCCCCCAGAGGGGTTAGACTAGGTCTCCACAACTAGTGAAAATGTTACTCGAAATGTTCAACTTCAGACTGTTCGGTCTGGAATGTACTCGTAAGTTAAGTCAGGCGAGAAACGTTATATGTTACTTTAGTGATGTAAGGACATCGATTCCATGTGTATTGTGACTGTTTGTCGATAGTGAGCTGACTTCAGGACAAGACCCAAGTCTGAATAAGAGAGCAATATAAAATAAATGTTTTGCACTACGGTGGAAGACGAGGCTACCCCAACCAAAATAAGTCTCGTACATAGCTTGAAAGTCGCAACAGTTAACCACTAGACAGACACGGACAGTTGGTGACAACAATAGTGCAACGCTGCAGCTTCAGAGGGAAGTTCGACAGGTACGGGAAAGAACAGAGACTGCCATATTGTTCTGTACGTCGGACACTGGACATTAAATCAACTGCCCCCTATGGACAGTATATTAAAGAATGTTGGAAGCGGTGTGTAAACTTCGCAGGTGCTGAAAACTTCAAATATTAGATACAGTAAACAGGAACAGAATACTACTGGTAGTATTACAATCTCTCTGATACCCTTCAAATTTCACAGGAGATCTCCTGTACACATTGTTTTAGGTAGGATTGAGATACCGACAGAAGTAAAGCTGAGATGCCTGGTAGCGAGTCGGGTCTACATACACTATGTGATCAAAAGTGTCCGGACACCCCCAAAAACATACGTTTTTCATATTAGGGGCATTTTGCTGCCACCTATTGCCAGTAACCCAATATCAGCCACCTCGGTAGTCATCAGACATCGTGAGAGAGCAGAATGGGCGCTCCGCGGAACTCACGGACTTGGAACGTGGTCAGGTGATTGGGCGTCACTTGTGTCACACGTCTATACGCGAGATTTCCACACTCCTAAACATCCCTAGGTCCACTGTTTCCGATTTGATAGCAAAGTGGTCTGGCACACAGTTTTAATCTACATATATACTCCGCTAGCCACCAAGCGGCGTGTGGCGGAGAGCACTATTCGCGCCGAAGTCATGTCCCCTCCCCCCCCCCCCCCCGCCCCCCCTCACCGCGAGAGGGAAAACTACTGTCTGAACGCCTTAGTACGAGCTCTAATTTCCCTTATCTTTGAATGGTGATCATTGCGCGATTTGAAAGTTGGTGGTAATAATATATGCACTACATCCTCGGCGAAGATTGGATTTTGGAATTTAGTGACCAGCCCATTCCGTTTAGCGCGTCGTCTATCTGCAAGTGTCTCGCACTTCAAACCATGTATGAAATTTGTGACGCTCTCGTGATGGCTATATGTACCAGTTACGAATCTTGCCGCTCTTCTTCGGACCTTCTCAGTCTCTTGAATCAGACCCAACTGGTAAGGGTCCGATACAGACGAACAATACTCTAAGACTGGACGAACTAACGAATTGTAAGCAATTTCCTTTGTTGAAGGACTGCATCGCTTCAGGATTCTACGAATAAATGGCAATCTAGAGTTCGCCTTACTTGTTACTTGTGTAATCTGATCGATCCATTGGAGATCATTTCGAATAGTCACATCCAGATACTTGACGGATGTTACCGCTTCGAAAGACTTGGCACTTATTTTGTACTCGTACATTAACAGGGATTTTCGCTTAATTATAAGCAGTAGGTTACACTTACTAACATTGGGAAATAACTGCCAGTCATTACACCACGTATTCTGGCAGAAGTTTCAGATCAGTACAAAATACGCTGCAGAATGGAATATTTTTCTAGGAATTTTGAGAAAATCAAATTCAAGAGATATACAAAAACATCCTCTAAATCTTTAGTAAAAGAATAAGGAAGCATTGATAATACTGAAAAATTTAAACGCTTAGGTGAGATTATACAAATTAGCTTTTCAGAAAAAGAAGTGGCATACCACCTGTTTAAAGGTTCAAATGGATCAAATGGCTCTGAGCACTATGGGACTTAACTTCTGAGGTCATCAGTCCGCTAGAACTTAGAACTACTTAAACCTAACCAACCTAAGGACATCACACACATCCATGCCCGAGGCAGGATTCGAACCTGCGACCGTAGCGGCCACGCGGTTCCAGACTGTAGCGCCTAGAACCGCTCCGCCGACCCGGCCGGCAGGTAACGATGATGGCGATGTGTGGTGATCTCCAAAGTAGGTCACAAAGGCCTCTATGACGACATTTGTTGAGGCGACCATCGACGTTGTGTAGCGAAAATATGGTTCGCCCGGAGCGTCGACACATTTCCATTGATAGACGGTCGAATCTCGATGGTCCTGTACCCCCTGCAATCGTAATTGACGATGTCATTGGGTCATCATGTGAACGCGCAGCTGTGGTCTACTGCAAAGTTCCATGTTCAACGGTGTGCTCCAAAACATTTGTGCGTTCACCAGCATTGTGCTCTTTCGACAGAGATGCCACAGATCGCACATCTATCCTACTTTACAGAGCAGAGAAGTCTCTGAACCCCACGTTCGGAGAAGAGTCGTTGACGTCCAACCATTTAGCGTCAAGCGGCAGTTTCACTCTCCCACCTCTTTCCGTAGATGCTCACGACAGTAGCACGTTGACATTCGACCAGCTTCGCCGGTTTCGAGATGCCCGTTCACAGACTCTGCGTAATAATAATCTCGCCTGTGTCAAATTCGCTTATCTCAGTGGATTTCCCCATTTACAGCACATATCTTCGCAAGGGTGATCCCCCGTCCGTGTCTACTCTGTGTACATACTTTCGTTACCGCATCACGTGCCCGCAACGCCATCAGGCGCCATCCAACTTTTCAGTGGGCAGTGGTCTTAATATTTTGGCTCACCAGTGCAGATACGTTAAGAGGGAGATACCTAGTAGCAACTGAATTGCTAAAGACGCCAGTGGCACTGTGAGGAATGTCGGCCTCGGGCGCACCGAGGACTTGGGAGCGGGCCCGCGGCGACCCTCAGGGCGGTGGGCGGTGGCGCTGTGGCCGGCGGCCGTTGCCATGGCAACCGGGCAGCTGCCTGCGGAGCTGGCCGCGCCCCTCTGTGGCGGGCGCTGCCCCTCTCCGCTCCTGCGGTCCCATGGTTCTGGCTACAGTCAAAACCACACACGTGGGGCAGTGATAAGACGACGAATCGTACTTTCAGAATACGTAATCAACTTTTGGACACTGCTTCTTAATTTCCATGTCTTCAGATTAATATTATGTTCTTTAGTGTTTCTTTTCCAGGCGCCCCTTATAGTTAAAGGCTCTGAGGCGGAACTGCCCCACAAGATATATGTAAATATCCTCTAAAAAAGATCGACACACCATGAAGAAATTATTCAACTGGGACAGATACCGGTAGCTGTACAGAAAAACAAATGATTACAATTTTAGAAAAGTTGGATGACCTAAACTCCTGGAAATGGAAAAAAGAACACATTGACACCGGTGTGTCAGACCCACCATACTTGCTCCGGACACTGCGAGAGGGCTGTACAAGCAATGATCACACGCACGGCACAGCGGACACACCAGGAACCGCGGTGTTGGCCGTCGAATGGCGCTAGCTGCGCAGCATTTGTGCACCGCCGCCGTCAGTGTCAGCCAGTTTGCCGTGGCATACGGAGCTCCATCGCAGTCTTCAACACTGGTAGCATGCCGCGACAGCGTGGACGTGAACCGTATGTGCAGTTGACGGACTTTGAGCGAGGGCGTATAGTGGGCATGCGGGAGGCCGGGTGGACGTACCGCCGAATTGCTCCACACGTGGGGCGTGAGGTCTCCACAGTACATCGATGTTGTCGCCAGTGGTCGGCGGAAGGTGCACGTGCCCGTCGACCTGGAACCGGACCGCAGCGACGCACGGATGCACGCCAAGACCGTAGGATCCTACGCAGTGCCGTAGGGGACCGCACCGCCACTTCCCAGCAAATTAGGGACACTGTTGCTCCTGGGATATCGGCGAGGACCATTCGCAACCGTCTCCATGAAGCTGGGCTACGGTCCCGCACACCGTTAGGCCGTCTTCCGCTCACGCCCCAACATCGTGCAGCCCGCCTCCAGTGGTGTCGCGACAGGCGTGAATGGAGGGACGAATGGAGACGTGTCGTCTTCAGCGATGAGAGTCGCTTCTGCCTTGGTGCCAATGATGGTCGTATGCGTGTTTGGCGCCGTGCAGGTGAGCGCCACAGTCAGGACTGCATACGACCGAGGCACACAGGGCCAACACCCGGCATCATGGTGTGGGGAGCGATCTCCTACACTGGCCGTACACCACTGGTGATCGTCGAGGGGACACTGAATAGTGCACGGTACATCCAAACCGTCATCGAACCCATCGTTCTACCATTCCTAGACCGGCAAGGGAACTTGCTGTTCCAACAGGACAATGCACGTCCGCATGTATCCCGTGCCACCCAACGTGCTCTAGAAGGTGTACGTCAACTACCCTGGCCAGCAAGATCTCCGGATCTGTCCCCCATTGAGCATGTTTGGGACTGGATGGAGCGTCGTCTCACGCGGTCTGCACGTCCAGCACGAACGCTGGTCCAACTGAGGCGCCAGGTGGAAATGGCATGGCAAGCCGTTCCACAGGACTACATCCAGCATCTCTACGATCGTCTCCATGGGAGAATAGCAGCCTGCATTGCTGCGAAAGGTGGATATACACTGTACTAGTGCCGACATTGTGCATGCTCTGTTGCCTGTGTCTATGTGCCTGTGGTTCTGTCAGTGTGATCATGTGATGTATCTGACCCCAGGAATGTGTCAATAAAGTTTCCCCTTCCTGGGACAATGAATTCACGGTGTTCTTATTTCAATTTCCAGGAGTGTATTTAAGAGAAAAGGTTAAAAAAATGTAGCAACTCAATAATGCATTGGTCCACGTCTGGCCCATATGAAAGTAGCTATTCGGCTTACGTTGATTGATTAAGTAGAGCCGGCCCCGGTGGCCGAGCGGTTCTGTTGAGACAGGGATTAGTGATCATGATGTTGTCATTACGACTATGGTTACGAAAGTTGCAGTTCTGCTGAGACTGGGATTAGTGATCATGATGTTGTCATTACGACTATGGTTACGAAAGTTAAAAAGTCGGTCAAGAAGGCTAGGAGAGTATTCTTGCTAGAAAGAGCAGATAAGCAGTTGTTAGCATCCCACTTAGTAAATGAATCAACTTCATTTACTTCCGGTACGATGGACGTGGAAGAACTATGGGCAAATTTTAAATACATTGTAAATCACGCATTGGACAAGTACGTGCCGTAAAAGTGGGTTACGGACGGAAAAGACCCACCGTGGTTTAACAGCGCAATTCGGAGAATGCTCAGGAAGCAAAGGAAGTTGCACTCGAGGTACAAGAAAGATAGGGAGAATGAGGACAGGCAAAAGTTAGTAGAGGTTCGTGCCGCTGTAAAAAGAGCGATGCGCGAAGCATGCAGCCACTACCACCGTCATACGTTAGCAAAAGATCTTACTGAAAACCCAAGGAAATTCTGCTCTTATGTAAAATCGGTAAGCGGGTCGAATTCTTCCATCCATTCACTCACTGATCAGTCTGGCCTGGCAACGGAAGACAGCAGAACGAAAGCTGAAATTTTAAATTTAGCATTTGAGAAGTCTTTCACGCAGGAGGATCGTACAAACATACCGCCGTTTGAGTCTCGTACCGATTCCCGTATGGAGGGCATAGTGATAGACATCCCTGGGGTTGTGAAGCAGCTGAATGGGTTGAAAATAAATAAATCGCCAGGTTCTGATGGGATTCCAATTCGGTTTTACAGAGAGTAAAAAAAAAAATGGTTCAAATGGTTCTGAGCACTATGGGACTCAACTGCTGAGGTCATTAGTTCCCTAGAACTTAGAACTAGTTAAACCTAACTAACCTAAGGACATCACAAACATCCATGCCCGAGGCAGGATTCGAACCTGCGACCGTAGCGGTCTTGCGGTTCCAGACTGCAGCGCCTTTAACCGCACGGCCACTTCGGCCGGCTACAGAGAGTACTCTACTGAATTGGCTCCTTACTTAGCTTGCATTTATCGCGAATCTCTTACTCAACGTAAAGTCCTGGGCGACTGTTAAAAGGACAGGTGACGGCTCTATATAAGAAGGGTAGAAGGATGGATCCTCAAAATTACAGACCAATATCCTCATCATCGGTTTGTTGCAGGATTCTCGAACATATTCTGAGTTCGAATATAATGATTTTCCTTGAGACAGAGAAGTTGCTGTCCATGCATCAGCACGGTTTTAGAAAGCATCGCTCCTGCGAAACACAACTCGCCTTTTTTTCACATGATACCTTGCGAACCATGGATGAAGGGTATCAGACGGATGCCATATTCCTTGACTTCCGGAAAGCGTTTGACTCGGTGCCCCACTGCAGACTCCTAACTAAGGTACGAGCATATGGGATTGGTTCCCAAGTATGTGAGTGCCTCGAAGAGTTTTTAAGTAATAGAACCCAGTAGGTTGTCGTCCATGGTGAGTGTTCATCGGAGGTGAGGGTATCATCTGGAGTGTCCCAGGGAAGTGTGATAGGTCCGCTGTTGTTTTCTATCTACATAAATGATCTTTTCGATAGGGTGGATAGCAATGTGCGGCTGTTTGCTGATGATGCTGTGGTGTACGGGAAGGTGTCGTCGTTGAGTGACTGTAGGAGGATACAAGATGACTTGGACAGGATTTGTGATTGGTGTAAAGAATGGCAGCTAACTCTAAATATAGATAAATATAAATTAATGCAGATGAATAGCAAAAAGAATCCCGTAGTGTTTGAATACTCCATTAGCAGTGTAGCGCTTGACACAGTCACGTCGATTAAATATTTGGGCGTAACATTGCAGAGCGATATGAAATGGGACAAGCATGTAATGGCAGTTGTGGGGAAGGCGGATAGTCGTCTTCGGTTCATTGGTAGAATTTGGGAAGATGTGGTTCATCTGTAGAGGTTCAAATGGCTCTAAGCACTATGGGACTTAACATCTCTGGTCATCAGTCCCCTAGAACTTAGAACTACTTAAACCTAACTAACCTAAGGACATCACACACATCCATGCCCGAGGCAGGATTCGAACCTGCGACCGTAGCAGTCGCACGGTTCCGGACTGAGCGCCTGAACCGCTAGACCACCGCGGCCGGTCATCTGTAAAGGAGACCGCTTATAAAACAGTAATACGACCTATTCTTGAGTACTGATCGAGCGTTTGGGATCCCTATCAGGTCGGATTGAGGGAGGACTTAGAAGCAATTCAGAGGCGGGCTGCTAGATTTGTTACTGGTAGGTTTGATCATCACGCGAGTGTTACGGAAATGCTTCAGGAACTCGGGTGGGAGTCTCTAGAGGAGAGGAGGCGTTCTTTTCGTGAATCGCTACTGAGGAAATTTAGAGAACCAGCATTTGAAGCTGACTGCAGTACAATTTTATTGCCGCCAACTTCCATCTCGCGGAAAGACCACAAAGATAAGGTAACAGAGATTAAGGCTCGTACAGAGGCATATAGGCAGTCAATTTTCCATCGTTCTGTTTGGGAGTGGAACAGAGAGAGAAGATACTATTTGTGGTATGAGGTACCCTCTGCCACACACCGTATGGTAGATTGCGGAGTATGTATGTAGATGTAGATGTAGATGTAAAATATTTCCATTACGAGTTAGCTGTCGATTTAGGTGCTCAAGACAGTTTTCGGATAATGTGTTCAGAAGTAATTCACACGACGGCTTGTCTGTACCACCTGTAATGAATCCATAGACATCCCAGTCCAGGTAGGTTGAAGTCGCCTCCGACTAATATAGCATGATCCGTGTACTTCTGCGGTACAGAATGTAGACTTCCTATCTCAGGGTTCAGCCAGGTCTCAGTCCCGAGAATAATTTGCGCGCCACACGCTTCCTGGAAGGCAGTAAATTCAGGAGCTTTATTCCGAACACTCTGAAAATTTACTGCTAATATCTTGATAGCTGAAGTGTCTCTACACTGAGCGCGTGCTGATTTCCCTGCCTGCACGTCGACTGGTGAGTGTTCATCAGGACACCTCGCACTACTGCCTAGCCTAAAAAAACCCCATGTGCACGCCACAAGTACTCTGCTACCCGAGTAGCCGCTTCCTTTGTGTAGTGGACCCCTGACCTATCTAGGGGCGTCCTACAATTCCCCACCCAATAGCGCAAGTCTAGAAATCCCTTGGTGCTGTAAAAAATGTAAGCATTTAAGTCAGTATAGTAGACAGATATTGTCAATTATGTCACATTTTTTGATATTCGCGAACTCACTCCATTATAGATGGACTATATATACAATTAAGTTTTTGCGGAAACCTCAGAGCGATAGTCCTATTCGCACTTGTTCGTTTTTTCTTTGTATCTGATGCGTTTTAAGTCAATATCTTTGACGTTACGATATCCAGAATGCTTTAGCCGCTGAGTCATTATCTGTCATTTAACTGTAACGAATCGTACGAAGAACGACACGTTTTTGATAAATCTTCAATGCGCTGCTGACTTCAGATGACTTTCTTAACACCTATGTAATAATTCGGTATACAACGAACAAGAAAATACCTTAACGATTACTATCACGTTTTCCATCATTATACGGCAGCAAATTGTACCGAAAATACACAATGCGGTGGTGTTTTGAAACAGCAGGACCGATGATTCGAAGCAAAGAAGTGTAGAAAAAATGGTCTCTGAAACGCAATCCGTAAGAGCTATGAGCTCTTTTTTCAGTAGAAAAGAAGTGACTCACAGTAGCGAAGATAAACAAGTGCTCATAGGTCTGAAGGTATTCACTTTAGAGTCCATGTTAATTAGGCATGTGTTTCTTGTTTTGGTCCATCCCACTACATCTCAAAAAATGGAAAGCAAATAGCTTGCCGTAGAAGAGGTTTGTTTCAGAGTATCAAAGTTGAGCTATTGGTCATAGCTCTTTAGGTACGCATTTGGGAGCCTATGTTTACTAGAGTTATTTGTTTCGAATGGTTGTTCCTGCTTATCCCTGAATAATGACGATTTCTTGTGGGACACACTTTATATTCACAGGACGTACGTTATAAAACCTTTCAGATGTGGGATTCAAGTTGTGACGATGTAATCCAGTACGACGTTTTAGATACTCTGTTTGTGACGTAGAACGCTCTCTTGCACCTCATTGGCCACGTCGCTCTCTACGCAGCAAAAATCTGACTTCTCTTGTTCAATCTTTCACGCTTCGGAATGCTGGGGAAGGTGAATTTCCATGTTGTGACGTCACGGCTGAAGTGCATGCGTGCGTGTGTGTGTGTGTGTGTGTGTGTGTGTGTGTGTGTGTGTGGGCGTGTGCGTGCGTGTGTGCGGTTGAGCACTTGCTAGAGCCAATCGGATGTTTGCAATCAGTGGAGAGAGATGGGCCCACGTAGAGACGTCACTGAACCGAAGAGAGGAGCCCCAGTAGTTGGCTGTGCCCACGACCATACCGTGAATAAGTCGCCCGATTTGTTGGTTTATTAGCGGGTGCTGTCCTACGTGTCTACAAGGAATGGTGTAACACTCGCAGGCATGTAACACCGTCTAAGAACGGTGGTAGTGGAAAGATTCTAACTGACAAGGACCGGAGAGATGTGTGACGTCTTGGCAGTGACAAACGGTTTCAAGTGCGTCAGGGAATATTGCTGTGTGTGTGAATGTGAATCCGCATCAATTAGTTTCCGAGTGAACTCTGCAAAGGAAAGTGCAGATGATGAAGATACAGAAGGAAACCACACGCTGTGTAGATTAACGAAGGGGTCGACGGAAGAAGGTGCTAATACTCAACTTAGTTAGGATTAGTCTGATAACATTATTTGTTGTGTATTCTGATGTACCACAGGATGATGAAAAATAATTCCACATATACGACTAGAAAGAACTGTCTTCTCTATAAACTGATTTGTATTATTGTTTTTATGTTCTTATCTTTGAGTTTAACAGAGCATGCGGTAACTCAAAATACGGTTGTGTAGGTTAGCACTTTCTTCTGCCAACCCATTCAGTTTTGGAATCGGGTACCTTGTAAAAGACCACTGGTCACAGCATCACGTAAAGCTGCACGTCTTCAGTGGACCAAACCATACAGTAACTGTGGTGTTGCTGACTAGATCCGTGTAGTACGGTATGATGAGTCCAGATTTTTCCTCTCTTCAAGTGATGCAGGGCATAGAGTACACCGACGATCAGTGAAAAGTCGGAATGTAACCAGGTTGGGTAAGTGGAAGAGGTCGGAAAGCTTCCAAGAAGAGTTGCAGATATCGTTATGGATTAGTGTATCCAGTGCGCAACAGAAAGGTGCCCAGTAAACTCCCTTGGGAGGCACTGCGAGAAATGTGGTTTGCATCACGAAACGCTGTACTCCCAAACATCAGGAACCCAAGATGAAAAGCTATTTAAAAAATCTATTACTTCGGTTGCCTTACACTGATAAGCCAAAACATTACGACTATTGCTCACAGCGACACTGGATGCCGCTTAGTGGCGTTGCGGACACGTGACGCGGTAACAGAAGTGTGTAAGCGAAGCAGACGTGGACGGGGGATCACCCCAGAGAGGATATTGGCAGCAGATGGGGAAATGAGAGAAGCGACCCTGAAACTACCACAATTCTTCACAGAACGTGAGGTTCGCAAGCTTGTGTGCTGTGTAGGTGTTGAGATAGATGGTGATCTGCGGCATCACCGCCGAAACAGCACCATGCTGGTGCACGCACAACTGTTTCGGAGCACACGGTTCATTGTACGTTGTTGAACATGGAGCTCCGCAGCAGACCTCCCGTGCGAGTTCACACGTTGACCAACAATATCGTTAGTTACGGCTGCATTGGACACGAGACCATCGGTATTCGACCGTTCATCAGTGGAAAGATGTCGGCTCTTCGGGTGCATCACATTTTTGCTATACAAGTTCGATGGCCGTCTCCACAAACGCCGTCATCGAGATGAACGGCAGCTCGTAACGCGCAGCGTGCCACGGACGCAGGCTGATGGAAGCAGTATTAGGCTATGAGAGACATTCTTCTGCGTGCGCATAGGATCTGCGGTAGCAGTCGAGACTCGCTGACAACTGCGAACCAGCTGCATCCCTTCATGCATGATGTATTCGCCGCCGACGACGTCATCTTTCATCAGTGTAAGTGTCCGTGACATGGAACCAGAACCGTCCTACAGTGTTGATATCTCGACGATCAAATTCGCCTGATATAAATCCTTTGGAACCCATTTTGGTTGCTATCGGGCGCCATCACCTCGTATGCAAATCAGCGGCCCGTTATTTACGCGAATTACGTGACCTTTGCCGAAGCATCTGTTGCCACATACCTCCACAAACCTACCAACAAACTGTAGGATCCCTGATATGCAGAATCAGTGATGTATTTCGTTCCAAAGACAGACCATCAAGCTATTAACCAGGTGGTCATAATCTTTTGGGTCATTAGTGTGTAGACGGATATAAGTAGGGAATACAGGGAGTACTAAACATCTTTCTGACAGCGTTCCATTTATGTAAGGACACAATATGAAGATAGAATATCTCTGACTTTCCGACAAACAACGTAGATAGACCATGACGAGTGATGCTTTGAATAAGCGCACCGAAAGATAGCATAAAATCATCATCCAGTTGTGTGTCAGAAATTTCATTACTATTTTATGTATGCGTATCTTATTCATATTTGATTATGTATTCTGGAGTAGAGAAAAGCTTTTTTTATTGACTGTACGCATGTAATCAGGCATTAGTAGATAATTAATTTTTGGTAAGCTATCAGAACGCTTTTATCATAGCAATCTGGGACGCATACTTTTCTCAGCTGTGCACTGTAATATTCCAAAACTGACAAACTAAGGAAAAGATTTCTTACTGGATGCGGCGGTGCAGTGGGTAACGCTCTGATATGGACTAACATCTGGGAAGAATAGGGTTCGAATTCCTGATGAGACATCCAGATTTCCGTGGTTTCTCAAAATCGGTTAAGGCGGATGGTGAGTTAGTTCGCTCGTAAAGGGCACGAGCCATTGTCTTCACCATGCACACCCAAGCACGTGTTCCATCGCTATTGGCCTCTTGTTGACGCACGTTAAACCTGGATCATCATTCCCATCTTTTTCTTATGAATGCCCAGAGATTAGAAACTTTTTTATCTTGCTGCTTGGTAAAATCGATGCTCATAAGAAGAGAAGCAGTTTCAACTATCCCATTTCTCCCTTGAGTGAAATGAGTCTGTGTTGATCGGCAAGTGACAGTAATACGCCCTGCCTGCAATCCCAGTTCGATTCTTTGTGCAGTCAAGCTCTCAGGTATGAAAGAGCTTCTGTCGTCTGACTTCCGTGCAGACGAGTTAATGCGTTAAATATTTGTCACTAAGCACGTAACGCATGTATCGTTGAAGACGCAAAATCGCAGTTATGTTGGTTTGATTGGGTTCGGATTGTTCACCCGTTGCCTAGTGAAAAAGTCAAAACCAAAACTAAAAAAAAGAGCTTAGAAGATGTTTGAAACGATTTTGAAAGTTTTTTTGCGAAATCAGTGCGAGCTCTCACAAGTAAACCCTGGATAACTGTGGTCATGATTATTTGTGCTCTGTTTTAACGGAAGCTAGTTTTCACGCATCTCAGTATTTATGTCGTCATATCTCCTCAAATATGTGACGTACAATGATATAATTTTACAGTCTTTTTCTGAGTTTTATGTGGATATTGTAAGCAAAATGTGTTGTGAATAGAGTTAGTAGTAAAGAAATAGTGTGTAAAGTTTGTTGGAAACCGCTAAGTTTCTCATTCTCAAATACTGTATGATTATAGTCTGGATAATTTGCACGCCATGAGCTACACTCCTTCAAGACGTATATACACTGACCAGTCACTACATTACGACCACCTACCTAAAAGACGGTATGTCCACTTTCTGCGCGGATAACAGCAGCGACGCGTCGTAGCACGAAAGAAATGAGACCTTGGTAGGTCGCTGGAGGAAACTGACGCCATATATGCACAAACAAGTCACCTAATTCCGGTAAATTCCGCGGAGTGAGGCGATGAGCTCTAACGCCACTTTCAATCACATCCCAGGTGTGTTCGAGTGGGTACACATATAGCGACTTAGTGGGGCAGCGCATCAATTAGAACTCGCCACTATGTTCCCCAACCCTTCCATCACACTCCTAACCTTGGGACATGGTGCACTATGTTGCTGAAAAATGCTGCTGCTGCCGGGAAACATGATCGCAATGAAGGGGAGTACGTGGCCTGTAACCAGTATTCCTTGACCTTCATGGTGCCTTGCACTAGCTCTACTGCACCCATGGATGCCCATGTGAATGTCGCCCAGTGCACAATGTTGGCGCTGCCAGCTTCTCTCCGTCCCACGGTACAGGTGTCCAGGAGCATGATGAAGAAGGCGTCGGGATTCACTAGAATATGCAACCTCTGCCACTACGCCAACATGCAGTGCCGATGATCACGTGTCCATTTCAGTCGTAGTTGCCGATGTCGTGGCGTTAAGATTGGCACACGCATGAGTTGTTGGTTGCGGAGGCCCATCGTTACAAGTGTTCGGTGGACTGTGAGTTCGGACACACCTGTACTCTGCCCATCATTAAAGTCAGATGTTAGTTCCGGCACAATGTACCGCCTGTCATGCTTTACCAGTCTGCCCAGCCTACGATGACTGACAACTGTAATGAGGGGTGGTCGCCCAACACCACGACACCTGGACGTGGTTCCACCTTGGTTTCGCCACGTGTTGAAGACACACACTCACCACAACACTCTCCGAAGACCCCACAAGTCGTGCAGTTTCCGAAATGCTTGTGACGAGCCTCCGTGCCATCACAACCTGGCCCCTGCCAAACTCAAGACAGGTCGCGCACCTTCCCCATTCTACATACGGACAGCACGCTCAATGATACCACATGCACCGTGCGTGTGTCTGACTAGCAGTCATTCCTCGCCCGGTGACGCTGCTATCGCCTGGATGGGTTTATATTGACAATTGGTCGGTGGTCATTATGTTCTGGTTAATCAGAACATGGTTCAATGGCTCTAAGCAGAATGGGTCTTGTCATCTAAGGTCATCAGTTCCCTAAACTTAGAACTACTTACACCTAACTAACCTAAGGACATCACACACACCCATGCCCGAGGCGGGATTCGAACCTGCGACCGTAGCAGCAGCAGCGTGGTTCCGGACTGAAACGCCCAGAATCGCTCGGCCACAGAGGCCGGCTGATCAGTGTATCCTTTCTAACACTAATATTTGTCTGTTAAACATTTAATGTAAAATGACACTTTTTACTGAGTAGTTTATGACAGCATCTTTCATTTTTAAATGCAGTAAATAATTATATGAAATAATGAAAATCAAAATGTGTTGCCCCTGGAAGCTGCTAGATATGCCAGCTGAAACTATGAGCAGACAAACGTTTATCGATTTAGTAATATGAATTGGCTTACAATGATGTTTCCGCTACTGAATCAAGTCTACGATTTCGACTGTTTCGTGACAGTCAAATGCTCAAATGTGTGTCAAATCTTATTGGACTTAAATGCTAAGGTCATCAGTCCCTAAGCTTACACACTACTTAACCTAAATTATCCTAACAAGGGAACCTCCCCATCGCACCCCCCTTAGATTTAGTTATATGTTGGCACAGTGGATAGGCCTTAAAAACTGAACACAGATCAATCGAGAAAACAGGAAGACGTTGTGTGGAACTATGAAAAAAATAAGCAAAATATACAAACTGAGTAGTTCATGCGCAAGATAGGCAACATCAAGGATAGAGTACGCTCAGGAGCGCCGTGGTCCCGTGGTTAGCGTGAGCAGCTGCGGAACGAGAGGTCCTTGCTGCAAGTCTTCCCTCGAGTGAAGAGTTTAATCTTTTATTTTCAGACAATTATCAAAGTTCAGGCACTCACATATAATCAACTTCGCTCTCCAAAATTCCAGGACATGATCAGATTTGCTTGGACATATGCAGGATTTGACGGTCTACACACGGAAAAATTTGAAAACGTTAAAAACATATGTTTTAACAGAGCATAGGGAAAACTGTGCGACTGTGAAACTGTTACATTCATTTCTTGCAGTTTATGTGACAAACTCTTATGTTTTCATCACTTTTTTCGGAGTGATTATCACATCCACAAGAAAACCTAAATCGTGCGAGGTAGAAGAATCTTTCTACCCATCCGCCAAGTGTACAAGTTAGGTGGGTCGACAACATATTCCTGTCATGTGACGCACATGCCGTCACCAGTGTCGTATAGAATATATCAGACGTGTTTTCCTGTGGAGGAATCGGTTGACCTATGACCTTAAGATCAAACGTTTTCGGTTCCCATTGGAGAGGCACGTCCTTTCGTCTACTATTCTCACGGTTTTACGGTGCGGTCGCAAAACACTCACTAAACTTATTACAGTGAACAGAGGCGTCAATGAACGACCGAACAGATCATAACTTTGAGAAAATAAAAAAAGAAAACTTTTCACTCGAGGGAAGACTTGAACCAAGGACCTCTCGTTCTGCAGCTGCTCACGCTAACAACAGGACCACGGCGCTCCTGAGCTTACATTGTCCTTGATGTTGCATATCTTGAGCGTGGACTACTCAGTTTTTATATTTTGGTTATTTTTTTCGTAGTTCCACACAACTTCTTCCTGTTTTCACGATTGATCTGTGTTCAGTTTTTCACGGCCTATCCACTGTGCCAACTTATAACTAAATCTGAGGGGGGTGCGATGGGGAGGTTCCCTTGTAACAACAATCACACACACCCATGCCCGAGCGAGGACTCGAACCTCCGCCGGGACCAGCCTCACAGTCCATGACTGCAGCGCCTGAGACCGCTTGGCTAAACCCGCGCGGTTTCGTGACAGTCATGCGAACTTTGTCTAGAAACTTTTCAAACTTCGCAGAAACTGTCCAGCAGCGTTGCTGGACCAGAACTCCCGGAAGAAAGCATAATTCGGAAACGTGGCTTCACCATAGCCAAGAGGATTGTTTTCAGAATTAATCCATCTTTCTGCGGTAGAGTGTACGCTCACTTGAAATATTCTGACGGATTAAAACTGTTTGTCCTGAAGTCTTTCCTGAACAGTCCATAAGAGTTTTACCTACGAATGGCAAAGTTCTGGGGTTAATTTCTGCAACGGCAGATGTGTTTAATCCCCCACATCGTTTCACAACCGTGCACGCTGCACTGCAGGTTCGTAGATTCACACTGGAACAATAAAAAAGCTTATCAGATGAGCTGTGTTTCTCTGTGCATATGCTGGCTTTGGTGGCCGAGCGGTTCTAGGAACTTCAGTCTGGAACCGCGTGACTGCTACGGTCGCAGGTTCGAATCCTGCCTTGGGCATGGATGTGTGTGCTGTCCTTAGGTTAGTTAGGTTTAAGTAGTTCTAAGTTCTAGGGGACTGATGACCTCAGATGTTAAGTCCCACAGTGGTCAGAGCCATTTGAACCATTTTGAATCTCTCTGCATATCGTAGCTCCAATAGCGGTTTTTTAGAGATTAGTGGTACAGCTGGAGGAAATAATAAAATCTGCCCGACCGAGAAATATAAATGCGCGTACAACGATGAAACATTGTTATTAAGAGAATAAGGACTTTAGCGAAATACCGAATGTACCTGTTAACTTCTCATTACTCTGAAATTGGCAATTACGGGAACTGTTTATGTTTCCCACGTAACTGAAACCAATTAATGTCTCATGAAATGAACTGCAAAATTTTCTCCCAATGCGGCAGGCATATGGTTATTGTTGCTTTTATTTTGCGGAATGGTTTAGCTTTAGATGCTCGGTATGCTGGCGGACTATTTATTTTTATTAGGAAGCACCGTATCGTTTTAGAAGCAATCAGATCCAAAGTAGAGATACAGAAACAGATAATGACACACTGATTTCATTGCTTTTAATTGGCCGTCTGCCGTAATCACATTCCGAGTATCCGCTGGCTGAAAAAGGAGAACGTTACGCTGACGATTTGCTGTTCAGTTAAGCATGCAGCTTTACTGACTATGGTTGGTAATGAGCGGACATATCGCAGCACTTTAATGATGATCTGCTTGAATGCAGTTTAATGTAAGTAATGATAAATGACGAAAACCAAGGGAGTCATCTGTGTTAGGACACGCCACGAGGCCATATTAGAAATTAAATTGAAAAGCTGTTCACGTCCGTCCATATGTGCGCAGACAGACAGCTGGGAGAACGGAAGTGTAATATTTGACGATGTTCTGCACTGTAATGAACTTATGCCGTGCAAAAGGTACCACAGTCCTCTATACTTCTTTTTCAGACGATAAAATATTTCGAACACCCACTTTGGGAATAAAAATATATATTAATATTCCGCAGCAGTACACAATACGTCATAACATTTTTGTCAGCGTTTCTGGGTTGATCAGTCACAGCTTTGAAGTGAAAATATTCTGATGCTGGCTTTGGAGCATCTCCCGGCGAGACTGGAATAATGGAGGGTGTGGAGTGGGTTCTGTGGAAATGCGGGCGAGGCAGTTACCGTAGGCTGAATAAAAAGACTGGACGTCAGCATTCTCTACTGACTGAATTACGTTATATGTACGATGACAGACTTTAAAGTTTCTGCAAAAACAAAGAAAGGAAAAAAAACTGTTGGTATGAAACAAACGTTTTATTGTTTCTCAAGATACTCGCCTTTAAAATTTATGCACATTTGCTTGCACTCAAACCAATTCTGAAAAAATATATTTTTTTCTACGGTGATGTCGTAACTTCAGAAACATGGTTTTTATGAAGATTCAGCAACTTCTTGA